>NC_140273.1:1708733-1713733 GCF_964030765.1 Micromesistius poutassou | reverse complement strand
GATGGTGGTGGTGATGGTGGTGGTGGTGATGGTGGTGGTGGTCACTGCGCTGGGCTGATGGTGGTGGTGATGGTGGTGGTGGTGATGGTGGTGGTGGTCACTGCGCTGGGCTGATGGTGGTGGTGATGGTGGTGGTGGTGATGGTGGTGGTGGTCACTGTGCTGGGCTGATGGTGGTGGTGATGGTGGTGGTGGTGATGGTGGTGGTGGTCACTGCGCTGGGCTGATGGTGGTGGTGATGGTGGTGGTGGTGATGGTGGTGGAGGTCACTGTGCTGGGCTGATGGTGGTGGTGATGGTGGTGATGGTGGTGGTGGTGGTGATGGTGTTCACTTAGTGGTGAGGGTGTTGGTGGTTGCTGCGTGCTTGTGGTGGAGGTGGAGGTTATCGCTGCGTTGTGGAGGATGGGCAGGTGAGAAGACTGTTGTTGTTCTTACTTTTTTGTAGACATGTCTTCACAGAAGGCTCCTGCTGGCCTATGACACTTAGTGTGTGTGTGTGTGTGTGTGTGTGTGTGTGTGTGTGTTGTGTGTGTGTTGGCGGATGATTGCGGGGGGGGGGATTCATGAAGCAGGAACAGAGGAAATGAAACAAAGCTGTAGACAGCTCTAGGCTGTTCCAGATGTGTGGAAAGAGGAGGAGAAGAAGAAAGAGACAGAAAGTGAGAGAGAGTGAGAGTCAGACAGAGAGTGAGACAGAGAGAGGAAGCTGTAATTTGGTGAACTTTCATTCACTTCAGCTATTTTCTCTTCTTTGCTTAGGCTGTCACACAGAAAGTATGTGTTTATCTGTGTGTGTGTGCGTGTGTGTGCGTGTGTGTGTGTGTGTGTGTGTGTGTGTGTGGGCGGGGGGGGGTTGGAGCAAGCATCCTCAGCCATATGGTCATGACTAGTCTTCACTCACTAGGTAGCTAGGTAGCTTATCGCTAGTCACGAGGTAGCTAGACAGTAGGTAGCTAGTGAGCCACTCAGCGTTCCTTCTGCTACACAGCAGCACAGAGCTGTCGTGCTCTGACTCTAGTGGATCAGGATGGACAAAAAGCTGGTTGTGTAAGTCTAACCAAGCGATTGATTCTGTTCAGAATCAGTAAAATGATCCAAAACGTACACTCTTAAGCGTTTTGTCACCTTGTTCATGTCTCCTAGGTGTTTATATATATACTGTCGTTATATATATTTATGTACACATAATGTCTACCATTTTTCCCACTAGTCTGGGCTGTGATTGACAGCCCCAGCGGCCCCTGGTTGAAGCGTTGTGTTGGGCCGCTGGGCGTAGCTAGGCAACAGGAGCGATGCTAACGCTGCTGAGCGGTTCCTCTGTGGCTCAGAGCGACACTGGGGCTTCTCAAAGGAGGCCCCTCTTCTGCCTCCGACCCAAGAGTAAACACACCAGCAGCAGCACACACACGCAACGGAGCCTGTTGGCCTGGCTGGTTCCTCTCAGCTGGACGCCTGTGTGTGTGTGAGTGTGTGTGTGTGTGTGTGTGTGTGTGTGTGTGTGTGTGTGTTTCTGTGTGTGTGTGTGTGTGTGTGTGTGTGTGTTTCTCTTGTGTGTGTGTATGTATGTGTGTGTGTGTGTGTGTGTGTGTGTGTGTGTGTGTATGTGTGTGTGTTTCTGTGTGTGTGTGTGTGTGTGTGTGTGTGTGTGTGTGTTTCTGTGTGTGTGTGTGTGTGTGTGTGTGTGTGTGTGTGTGTGTGTGTGTGTATGTTTCTGTGTGTGTGTGTGTGTGTGTGTGTGTGTGTTTCTGTGTGTGTGTGTGTGTGTGTTCTCTTGTGTGTGTGTGTGTGTGTGTGTGTGTGTGTGTGTGTGTGTTTCTGTGCGTGTGTGTGTGTTTCTGTGCGTGTGTGTGTGTGTTCTCTTGTCTGTGTGTGTGTGTGTGTGTGTTTCTGTGTGTGTATGTGTGTGTGTTCTCTTGTATGTATGTGTGTGTGTGTGTGTGTGTGAGAGAGTGGCTGTAGAGGGCCCTTGTATGGGCACTAGATGTTGTGTGTAGTGGGTCTGCTGTCCTTTAGGTTCACGGTGTTTACAGGAGCCCTGTGCAGACGTCCGGAACCACGGAGGCCACTTCCATTGCGTACTTCAGCGCGTCTCTGACTTATACCTCTGCCAGCACACAGTATACAAGCGAACAGACACACACACACACACACACACACACACACACACACACACACAGTGAGGGAACACGTGGGCAGAGACTTTCAGAGTGGTATAGCATTCCTTACCAAAGGTGGCAGTTATAGCTCCTGTGAACCAGCCAGTAATAAACTCCACACAGAGATTTCTTTGTGTGTGTGTCCATGGCTGTTTGTACCCATCCATCAGTGTGTGTGTGTGTGTGTGTGAGTGTGAGAGAGAGAGAGGGGGTGAGTCAGTGAGCGTGCTTGTTCATGTCTGTGGCCGTCCAGGTCTGTATCCCGTGTTCATCTGTCCATGTGAAAGTTTGTCCATCCGTCTGTGTGTTTGTATGTGTGTGTTGGCCTTTGTGTGTGTGTGTGTGCCTATGCATGGTTCTGAGTGCCTGTGTGTGTGCGTGCATGCCTGCATGTGCGTGTGCCTGTGTGTGTGTGTTGTGGCAACCCGCCTTGGGGAGTGAACCGCCTCACTCCACTCAGGAGAATTAATTTACTCCTAATTTAACCATGCAAAAGCCAAAAAGGCACGTTTATTTCAAAATCAAAGGTCTTGTACAAAGATAACCAAAATCTGCGAGGAATTGACGGTCCCATCACCCGGAAGGACCGGTCTCTCCACACGAGTGCCCCATGGCTGGGAGAGCCCTGAATGAGTGGAGAAGCAGGCTATTCAAGCCCTGCTTCTCCACCTGTTCCTCAGGTGCTCTGCATCTGAGCTAATTGGCAAGGCGCAACCCGGCCTTGCCAATTAGCTCAGAGTGTGTGTGTGCGTGGGCATGCCTGCGCACAAGCGCGCGCGTGTGTGTGCGCACATGTGTGTATTAGTGCTCCACCACCCCTAGTTAGTCGTAGTTTGTCTCCACCTCCTCCAGAGAGTTTTCGTCTTCCAATCACCCACCCAGTACCACCCTCGTCCGTCCGGGGGGGGGGGGAGGGGGGTGTGGACACATGATCAGCAGAGCTGCTGTACCCCGGTGTGGTGTGTGCCTCTGCTGTGTTCGGACCAGGGTCTGAACCCGGGCCGACCCCGTTACACATGAGGCCAGCAGCCTGCACCTGTGAGACCCTGTCACACACCACCTGGTCCCACACCCCCACGCACACACACACACTTGTATGTACACGTACACACGCCTGCACACACGCACGTACACATGCAAACGCACACACATATACACAGGCACACACGCACGTACACATGCACACACACACACACACACACACAAATATACACACACACACACACACACACACACATACACACACAAACATTTTAACACGCATACACACACACATTCATGCACACATACATACATATGTGTTGCAACCAAACACCTTTTCTTTCTAAGAAAACACTCCCAGTGCACCCCAGTGTCTAATTGGCTCCCTCCTCCTCCTCCTCCTCCTCCTCCTCCCAGGTAGAGAACTTGTTTTTCATTTTGTCACCCACTGATTGAAATGATAATGAGTGCAGTGGAAATCTTTATAAAGCTTCTAATCCCGCTGTGAACGTCTGGCCGCTCTGAGCTGTCATCACCAGGATCCTGCCCAGACCTGTCACAATATACACTGGACCATATAATAGGCAATGATGTCATCCTGGTGGATGATGTGAGTGTGTATGTGTGAATATATATATATATATATATATATATATATATAATGTGTGTGTGTGTGCGCTTATCTATGGAAAAGCAAAAAGGGTCAAAGAAATGGCATTTTTAGCAGTAAACGTTTTTTATGGGATTTTTATTGCACCATAAAATATGCAGATTTTGTTGTTCAAAATGCAATTTTTTATTCCGCCTTTCATAAACTTTACAACGACGCTAAAGGCACATTATTGAATGCGTTCAATGACGCAATTTCATTACATAACAGCTTTAATAACAGTCAAAAATGGCGTTTAAAAACAGAATCTGCGTACTTTACAGCGTAATAAAATACAATTCATTTGAACACACGTCTAAAGCGAGGTGTAGTTTTGACCCTTCTGGCCTTCCATAGTGTGTGTGTGACTGTGTGTGACTGTGTGTGTGACTAAGTTAAAGGGGATCTATTGCAAGGACTTGGATTATTTGTCAATGCAGTGTTGATTAGTTCTGGGTTTTTTAACAGTACAGTCCAACACATCACTAGCAATTATAGGGAAGAAACAGCACCCATTGCATACGAGTTCTAGTCATAGTAATACAACTTTATTCCACTTGTTATTTCAATAATTTTGCATGATATTTATTTTGACAATCATCAGACAGACAATCATACTGGGACATAACTATGAAAAGCAACAATTACAGTCACTAATTGAGAGCACAAGGTGGCCTTTATGAATTCTTAACGAAGCATCGTTCTTCTTATCGATGTTCAGCAGCACACAATCTCTCTGTCTCCAGCTTCCCCCGACTCCTCAAAGGAAATGTTTGGCGAGGGGCTAAGTCAATTTAGCATTTCAATCAGAAACACTGTCTAGGATCAGTGGCGGGGTTTAATATTTATTCCTAAAAGCGCAGCCTAATTAAGCGCTCTCCTCACTTCCCTGACAGGGCTGAGGAGCCTCAGGGGATATTAATGAATTTGCCAAAACATGCTCATGAAAAACTGAACAAGAGTTTGAGGAGACACGGCCCTCCTCCCTGTTGATTCGGCGTGTTCTGCCGATCCGTTACTGCGTGTGACACGCCGTTTGGCCTTTCAGAAGCGTTGTATTGATTTTCACCAATTAGCGAGCGACGAATCAGATGGAGCAGGTTTGATTACAATTGGCAATTGACCTATGAGCATATACAAGAAATCACAAGGGCAGAAAATCCATTAGGGCTGGAATCAATGGAGCCTTTGGCAGAGTGGGAGCCCGCAGGGGG
>NC_140273.1:1693733-1703733 GCF_964030765.1 Micromesistius poutassou | reverse complement strand
GTGCAAGATTCAGTGTGTTCAGCATCTCCTCCTCTCCCCTGGCACATGGAGCCCGTCCATGTGACCGCCTCCATCTTCTCCAGGAAGGCCCAATTAGGGTGTCACCGCCCTGGGCCTCTTCTGATTAGAGGAGCTCAGTGCTGCTCTCACTGCCTGCTGCATATCAAAGGCCTCGCAGCCGGTGGGGTGGGTGGGGGTGTGTGTGTGTGTGTGTGTGTGTGTGTGTGTGTGTGTGTGTGTGTGTGTGTGTGTGTGTGTGTGTGCATGTTTATCTGTGTGTGTGTGTGTGTGTGTGTGTGCATGTTTATCTGTGTGTGTGTGTGTGTGTGTGTGTGTGTGTGTGTGTGTGTGTGTGTGTGCAAGTTTGTGTGTGTGTGCGTGCGCATGATTTTGTGTGTTTCCGCGCACATGTTTTTGTGTGCGAGCGTGTGTGCGTGTCTGTCCGTGGGCCAGGCCGTCAGTGGTGGTGGGTGCAGCTAGCTGTATCGCGGCGTATCGCGCAGCCTCTTCCCAGGCGTGCCGCCTCTCTGTTGACCTCCTCCCTGCGCCCCGTGGTGGTATTGACGTGGTGTCTACACCGGGTTGTATTGACCACTTCTTCAGATGAACATCTCTTCATCTCGGCCTCCCAGCGTGGGCACAGGAGCTCAGATAATGGCTAATGGCTAATGGCTAACGGCTAATGGCTAACGGCTAATGGCTAACGGCTAATGGCTAACGGCTAATGGCTGGTTTCCATGGAGCTTTGTGTGGGGTGGTTGTTGTACCTGCTTTGTCGCACACGTACGCACGCACTCTCTTTCTCTTTCTCTCTCTCTCTCTCTCTCTCTCTCTCTCTCTCTCTCTCTCTCTCTCTCTCTCTCTCTCTCACACACATACATCAGACTCACTTCTTGAGGTGAGTTTTGGCGCTGTGTGTGTGTCAGACACGTGTGTGCGTGCTTCTGCGTGTGTGCCGGTCGACGGGGTGTGGGGGTGTAGGATGCGGCGCCGTTGTGCGTCCATCGATTCGCTCACCATTGATTTTTAACACGGAGCCAAAGGTCACTATGGATTCACGCCTTGACATTTCTTAATAAAGATACAATAGTTTGAAATGGTGTGTCTACGCGGTGCATTGTTGTGTACCAGTGACCGCGTGGAGCTATGTGAGTCTCTGAACACCAGAGTGTGTCAATACAATTCAATGTTTTCAATTCAATGTTATTTGTATAGCCCTTAATCACCGGTATTAGTCTCACCCTAGCCCCCCCTGAGGGCAGGGAAAAACTCCCTTAATTAGCATGGAAGAAAGAAGGAACGCAGAGTGGGGGGTCCCTCCTTCCAGGGATGGTCAGGAGTGCAATGGGGGCCATCATTGACATGACAGACAGACAGAGAAAACATTTTAAATCGGTGATGGGGTGCTGGCTGGTTAACCATAAGTAGAGTCCAGGCATTCAGTTGTAGTCACTGTGATAGGCCAGGCGTCCAGTCAGTGCAACGCACGTCGTACAGGTGGTGTTCCTGTGTTGAGCCGACAGGTCAGTACTCTACGGCCTGGTGCCTTTATGGGCCCCGCAAGTGGCCCTCTGTCGACACGGCCTTCATAAATACTGCACACACACACGCACACGCGCGCACGCGCACACACACACACACACACACACACACACACACACACACACACACACATAGAGAGGCACACACACAGAGGCAAACACATTCACAGACACACACACACACACACATTCACAAACAAACATGCACACATACATACACATACACATACACTAGACACATGACACATACTTATACACAGACACACATACTTATACACGTACACACACACATACTTATTCACACACACACACACACACACACACACGGCAGGTTACAGTTCCCTCCTGGCTGCCCTCGGTGAATAATTCAGCCTCCTCCTCCCCTGTGTGTGTGTGTGTGTGTGGCCTCCCGGATCACTTACCTCCCTGAATACCTGCCGAGTGTGAAGGCACGTGCACGTCTGAACGTGTGTGTGTGTGTGTGTGTGTGTGTGTGTGCGCTCGAGAGAGAGAGACATTCGACTCTGGAGTCATTAGCCGAGAGCTCTCAAAGGAGCCTGTGGCGCGTCCTCCATCTTTGTTTGGTGCTGCGCCGCCTGGCTCCGTGTGTCTGTGTGTGTCTGCATGCGGGAGACATGAGTGTGTGTCTGTGTATGTCTGCATGTGTGAGACCCGAGTGTGTGTGAGGTGTGTGTCTTCCAGCGGGAGACCTGAGTGTGTCTGTGAGTGTGTCTGTGAGTGTGTCTGTGAGTGTGTGTGTGTGTGTGTGTGTGTGTGTGTGTGTGTGTGTCTGTATGCGGGAGACTTGAGAGTGTGTGTGTGTGTGTCTGTTTGTGTGCGTGCGGGGGACCTTTGTGTGCGTGCGGTGCCGGAGGAGTATGGATGGAGGGGTCTGGTTCCCCTTGAGGAACCGCCACCTGCCCCGACTGCACCACACCGGCTCCTACCGTCTGTACCCAGGTGAGTGGCCCCCCGGCGGGGCCTCCTCGTGACGAACGCCCCCCCTCCCCGGAGCAGGGCATCACGCTGGGCCGGGCGTCTCTGTGGGTGGACGCCGCGGGGAGGAGAGCTTGTATTTTAAGCCTTTTATGGCGGACCGACGCACAGCAGCGCTGGTTGGATTCCAGGAACCGTAGAGAGGGGGGGGATTGTTGGAGAGCGAATGGGGCGATCACAAGATTCCGATGTTTTAGTTATAAAAGTTTGTTTTGTAAAAGGCGGGTTTGCTGCGTTGAGATGAAAGAGCTCTCTGGCTGAAGTCTGCCGCTGGTGGGATGGAAACTCTTATGTTGTGCTTTGTTGAAAGTTCATTATATTTATAGCCTTGACGCTGTTTCCGTGAGATAGAAATTGCATAGAGTGTGTTGTCTGGCCCTCTGGGGTGTTCGTTAATGTGTCTTGGTTCCGCAAAAGACTAAAGACACACTTGTTCGGAGTTCTAGACTATGCATATCCTCCCCCTACCACCCCTCTTACTCAGGATGTTGTCCATCCTTGCACTTAAAAATAGTATTTAGCATGGTGTAGTATCTTATCCTAGCTATCTTTTTTGTATACGGGGAATGGGTTAACCTAGTGATTGTTAGTGCTTGGCACTTGGTTCTATGAACATCCTTACGGTACCCACAGAGATATATATTGTTGTTTCTCTTTCTTTTGACAAATGTGCCGATGGTAAGTCGCTTTAGATAAAAGCGTCTGCTAAACTCCCCCAATGAACGTTAAGATGTGGTTTGGTCATTTGTCAACGATTAGTTTCCTCTCTGGGTGTCAGGGCTTCAAACACGATCAACTGAACCCCTGCTAGAGTGAGCAGTCACTCCTCGGGGAACGCAAACGTCTCCTCCTGTATTCTCTGAGTTGTTCAGCGCCTCTTATGTGAGAGTCAGCTCCGCGGGGGGGAGCAGAGCTCAAACACGCCGTCCGGTTTATGGAACTCGATTGATCTTTAACACTTGATCTTTAGTGCGCTAGTTTTACATCCGGAGCTTGAAATGGAAACCCTGGAACAACACAGATAATCAGCGAGTGGCCACGGGACTGCTACCGTTCTGTCCACTAACCCTCACTAACCTCTCTCTCTCGCTCTCACTCTCTCTGTTCTGTCCACTAATCCTGCTCTCTCTCTCACTCTCTTTCCTTTTCTCTCTCTTTCTCTTTCTCTTTCTCTTTCTCATTCTCTTTCACTCTCTCTGTTCTGTCCCCTATCCCTGCTCTCTCTCTCTCTCTCTGGGTTCGCCTGTAGAGTCTGGTTCTGTCCCCTATCCCTGCTCTCTCTCTGTTTGCCTGTAGAGTCTGGTTATGTTTGCCCACAGGCTCATTCTGGACGTTTGGGTTCTGGGTTTCATTCTTTGCCACTGTGTCCATCTCTATTTGTCGTTATGTTAACCAGGACCCCCTATTAATAGGCTGTGTTTGTGTTTCTCTGTTTGGTGTGTGTGTGTGTCTGTGTGTGTTTGTGTGTGTGTGGGCATGTGTATGTATGCGTCTGTGTGTGTGTACATATGCGTCTGTGTGTGTGTGTGTGTGTGTGTGTGTGTGTGTATGCATGTTTGTGTGTCTCTGTCTGTGTGTGTGCCTGTGTGTCTCTGTCCCTGTGTGTGTGTCTGTGTGTGTGTCTCTGTCTCCCTGTGTGTGTGTGTGTGTGTCCCTGCCTGTGTGTGTGTGTGTGTGTCTCTGTCTCCCTGTGTGTGTGTGTGTGTGTGTGTGTGTGTGTGTGTGTGTGTGTGTGTGTGTGTGTGTGTGTGTGTGTGTGTGTGTGTGTGTGTGTGTGTGTGTGTGTGTGTGTGTGTGTGTGTGTGTGTGCGTGTGTGTGTTTGTGTGTGTGTATGTCCCTGCCTGTGTGTGTGTCTCTGTCTCCCTGTGTGTGTGTGTGTGTGTCCCTGCCTGTGTGTGTATGTGTGTGTCCCTGCCTGTGTGTGTGGGTGTGTGTGTCTGTCTCCCTGTGTGTGTGTGTCCCTGCCTGTGTGTGTGTGTGTGTGTCCCTGCCTGTGTGTGTGTGTCTCTGTCTCCCTGTGTGTGTGTGTGTGTGTGTGTGTAGAGCTGAACAGCGTGGAACTGCAGGGCTGCAGCAGTGACAACAGTCTGAACAGCAACGCCAGCCTCCCGTCGGTCCAGAGCCACCGGCGCCACACAGAGCGCCGCGTGGCCAGCTGGGCCGCCTGCTTCGAGAGGCTGCTGCTGGACCCCGTGGGGGTCCGCTACTTCTCGGTACACACACACACGCCCCCCACACACACAAACACGTACAGATACACACATAGGAACGCACATACACACATACATACACACACATACACACGCTACTTCTCGGTACACACACACGCCCCCACACACACAGAGACACGTACAGATACACACATATACACAAATAGGAACGCACGCACCGTACGCATACATACACACATACACGCACACACACACACACACACACACACAAGCATACGCATACGCACGACCAAACACACATGCATGCACGCACACACGCACGCACATACACATATACAGACGCAGACACGCACACACACACCAGACACACATGCATATAAATAAACATACACAGGCACATGCACACGTACACACACACACACACACACACACACACACATACCGGCAGCAAACAAGCACCCAGACAATAACATGTAGGGACACACACACACACACACACACACACACACACACACACGCACACACACGCGCACACACGCATGCATTACACAGAAAGTGGCACCCACACACACACACACACACACACACACACACACACACTGTATTCTATCTTCTTCTTCATATGAAGCCCAAACACCAAAACAAAGCCCCCTGCTGTGTGGTGGGGGCTGCCAGCCGACCAGGCGTCCCGGTGCGTGGTGCCTCCTGACCCTCCTCGTGACTCCACTTCTGTTCCTCTGACGCGCTGCAGGAGTTCCTGAAGAAGGAGTTCAGCGAGGAGAACATCCTGTTCTGGCAGGCCTGCGAGTTCTTCAGCCACGTCCCCGAGAATGACAAGAAGCAGGTAAGACCCCCCCCGGAGGTCCTCAGACCCCCCCCGAGGAGGTCCCCAGGAGACACCAGGGTACCGTTTACCCACCGCACACACACACACCGCACACACACACACACACACACACACACACACACCACACACACCGCACAGTGCACTAACATAGTGGAAATACAGACGCTTGAAACATTTAAAGACATTTAAAGATTGAACCATTTGAAGAAATATGTTTGAAACATTTCAGAAGTATAAGTTATTTATGTTTGAAACATTGAAAGAAATAAAGGTTATATAAGTTTGAGACGTTTAAAGAAATAGACTTATATAAGTTTGAAACATTTTAAGAATATAATCCTATATTCAAGCTCAAGTCGATTTCCTCCGGTCCTGGAGATCTAATGGTGTAACTCCTAATCCCAGTTTATGTGGAAAAGCTGCTTTCCAATTTGAGAGAAAACTAAAATTGTGCTCGCGTCCACAGCGTCAACCGCTCTGTTTCCCCACAGACGTCTTGGAGATAGCTGAGCAAGACGCTCGCCCTTTCAAGTGTCAAATGTCTTCCCGGGCCGACAGTGACGCCAACTCAAACCTTAAACCAAGGGGAAACTGACATACCTCGCCCAAAGAATACAAATATCTGTAGACGAGTCACACCACGGAGAAAGGCCTCTCACCGTGATGAATAGATGGGGGGATGAGACTTAGGACACCAGAGGAAAATAGTCAAAGACTTCAGACAAAATACAGTAGCTTCTTTCAATGTTGTTTTAGGTGACGTTTCCAACTCACACTCAGGAGATGTGTGCTCAAACTGTCTAAGCACATACCGTTAGCCCTAATAGCATCAATTGCCTAGGTGATATTTTAAGGTTCGTCTTGTATTAAGTATGTAAAATGCTTAATACGAGTCAAATAGATGACATAGGAAGATAGTGATTATGGAATGGAAAAAGCACTCTGATTGGCTTAGGATGTAACCAATGACGCACAGTGAATCAGCAGCGTTAGGAGAGTAGAGCTAGGTAAGATATCACAATTTCGCAAACACTTCAGACAATATGAATAAGGTTCTTTCAAAGAAGGACGTTAACGTTGCTCATACTCCCTGTCTAAACCCCCATGATCTATTATAAATGAGTTATGAAGCGTAACTCATTTATACTGTCTGCTACAGACTCATGACCCTAGCATAAAATAGTCTAACAAGAGTCAATCCTTCTAGCAATGAAGGATGTTAACGTTGTTTGAGATGTGTTTTCAAGTCATGACGCATTACAGTGGAAGCTGTAAACAACAACACAACAACAACACCCCAGACCTAGCCTCTGTGTTCCCCATCCACCATCTCACTCACTCACTCTCTCACTCACTCTCTCTCTCACTCACTCACTCTCTCACTCACTCACTCTCTCACTCACTCACACACACTCTTACACACACACACACACACACACACACACACACACACACACACACACACACACACACACTCACTCACTCACTCACTCACTCACTCACTCACTCACTCACTCACTCACTCACTCACTCACTCACTCACTCACTCACTCACTCACTCACTCACTCACTCACTCACTCACCGACTCACCTATTATAAACGTACTTATTTATGACGCACTACAGTGGAAGCAGTGAACAACAACATCAACACCCGAGACCTCGCCTCTGTGTTCCCCCTCACCATCGCTCTCCGGCTGACCTTTGACCCTCCCTAGTAATAGTCCCTAGTAGTGTCTCCTCCCTCTGGTCTCTCTCTCTCTCTCTCGTTCTCTCTGTCTCTTTGTCTCTCTCCCTCTCCCGCTCTCTACCTTATTCTCACTCTCTCTCTCACTCTCTCTCTCTCTCTCTGTGTGTTCCGTCCACTGACCCTCTTTCTGCGTTCGCCTGTAGAGTCTAGTTCTGTCATCCCATCGCTCTCTGTCTGACCTTTGCCCCTCTCCCTGTCGTGTCTCTCTCCCCGTCTGACCTTCGACTCCCCCCCCCTCCGTCCTCTGTCTCCCCCCTCCCCTCCCCTCCTCCCGCCCCCCCCCCAGCTGTCGCAGCGCGCCCGTGAGATCTACAACAGCTTCCTGTCCAGTAAGGCCACGACGCCGGTCAACATCGACAGCCAGGCGCAGCTGGCCGACGACATCCTCAACGCGCCGCGCCCCGACATGTTCAAGGAGCAGCAGCTGCAGGTAGCCATGGCAACGGGGACCGGGGAGACAGGGAAGCACGCGCGCGGCGCGACGTGGACGCACGCACACACGCACACACGCACAGGGGGCAAACGCACACGCAGAGGCACACGCACACACACACACAGAAGCGCACGCACAAACATGCACAGAGGCACAAACACACACCGAAGAAACACACACAGAGGCACACGCACAAACACACACAGAGGCACACACACAGAGGCACGTGCACAAACACACACCGAAGAAACACACACAGAGGCACGTGCACAAACACACACAGAGACACACGCATACGCTCAAACACACTCAAACACGCACAAACACACACCGAAGAAACACACACAGAGGCACATGCACAAACACACACAGAGACACACACATACGCTCAAACACACTCAAACACACACAAACACACTCAGGGGCACACGCACAAACAAACACACACACATGCACAAACCCAAACTGACACAAAGGTCCCTTACACTCGCAAACAGGTTGCAAAAACACACGAACAGGGCAAGCGTCGTAACACACACACACACACACACACACACACACAGGTCCCCTACACTCACAAACAGCTCATAAAAACACACAAACAAGTCAAGCATCGTAACACATGCGCACACACACCTCCAATCACTTCCTCACACACACACAGACACCTGTGGACGTGGGAGTGAGTGGTCTCCTGGACAACCCCGGGGAAAAATACTCGGTAAACAGCTCCCTTCTTTATGACCAATCTAGAGAGTGGGGCTGGACTGGAGGAGTGAAACGCAGTCCTAATCCTCACCTGGGCCGCGGGCCTGATATATGACTGTGGTGTTGGAGGAGTGTAGCAGGGGTTGAAAGGTTTCATTCAGTTTAACAGCCAACCTCAGATGTTCCCACTCAGATTAGAGTCACAAGACTGCAGAGAATACGGGCGCACGTACGGTGTTTCTCGTGTCAAAACACACACAAGTACGCACACACACAGCCCGGAGGACAGTCCGCCAGGATCAACTCAGCTTTTTTTATCTTAACAACTCTGCTCCCTGTCTTTTTACATTACATTTACATCAAGGATGTTTATCAGACGCTTTTATCCAAAGCGACTTACCAGAAGTCATTTTGTCAGAAGAAAGAGAAACAACAATTTATCGCTGTCGGTACAGTAAGGATGTTCATAGAACCAAGAACCAACAAAAACTAGGTTAACCCATTCCCCGTATACAACAGAGATAGCTAGGATAAGACGCTACACAATGCTAAGTACTATTTTTAAGTGCCAGGACGTACAACATACAATTAGTGCAAACGTTAACTTTTGCTTCGGCTCTTTCCTTTTCTCTTCCCATGCCTCCGTCCTCTCTCCCCTGTCGCCGGGCAGATCTTCAACCTGATGAAGTTCGACAGCTACACGCGGTTCCTCAAGTCCCTGGTCTACCAGGAGTGCATGCTGGCGGAGGTGGAGGGCCGGCCCCTACCGGACCCCTGCCACATCCCCAGCAGCCCCACCTCCAAGCACAGCACCACCGGCTCGGACCGCTCCAACCTCTCCACGCCCAAGAAGGTAGAACCGCACAGGCACGCACGCACGCACATATAGACACACACACATGGACCGCTCCAGCCTCTCCACGCCCAAGAAGGTAGAGGTGCACAGGCACACACACGGAAGAACGCACACACATACACATACACAGACACGTACACACACATTTTTCTTTTCTTTACCAGTGGCCACTCAAAGCGCTTTACAATATTGCCTCACATTCACCCTTTCACACACCGACGGCGGTGTCAACCACACAGGGCGACAGCCAGCCCGTCAGGAGAAGTCAGGGTGAGGGCGTCTCGCTCAGGGACACCTCGACACTCGGAGAGGTGGGAGGAGCCAGGGATCGAACCAGCAACCTTCGGTCACCAGCCAACCCGCTCTACCTCCTGAGCCGCATGCCGCCCTGTGCCGTATGAATGTCTCGTGTCTCCCTCCGTCAACACCCCCTCTGTGTGTCCGCTTGTCCCCGCAGGACGACAAGAAGAGCAAGTCGGGGCGCTCGCTGAACGAGGACTGCCGCGATGACGCCGGAGACCGCAAGAAGGGAATGTTCTTCTCCTGGTCCCGGAACCGCAGTTTCGGGAAGGGCCCCAAGAAACGGGACCTGGCCGACCTCAACTACAGTCAGTAGAGCCCCTGTTCTTAACCTTATCTATCTCCACCTCCTCAACTACAGTCAGTAGAGCCCCTGTTCTTAACCTTATCTCTCTCC
>NC_140273.1:1685318-1693533 GCF_964030765.1 Micromesistius poutassou | reverse complement strand
ACACACACACACACACACACACACACGTTCAAACACACACACGCACACGCACACACACACACACACACACACACACACACGTCCAGCCACACACACATAGCTGGCCCAGCTGCTCGGAACCATGACAGAAGATGACGGATACGGTTGTCGCGGAGGGACAAGTCAAGTTCAGAGATGGAAAAAAGGTGATTCTGTTTCATTAACTCGATCTTCGTTGTTTCTGAAAGCGTCGGTCTCGTTCACTCGGTGGTGTCTGAGGTTAATCGCGGGGTTGTGTCTGTTTTTTTGCGTTCAACTTTTGCTTCACAGTGGAAGACTCGGTGGGTCGTCCTTCGGAAACCGTCTCCGGTCGCAGGTAGGGAATGGAGCAAAGTTCTATCTTACTAGATCTCTATACTTTATCTCTTATGTCTATTCATTATGAACACGTAAGCTGAAGTTCGGTTCAGCTTAAATTTCGCATACTCATCCAAACGATCCACACTTTTCCCCCGTCATTTTCTAGTATCGCACAACTTGTCACTTGGACACTTGGCCGTGCGCCACGGAGCGCATTGCGCACGTCTCCAATAGCCGTGTTAACACGTGATTACATTGCGCCATTCCTACACATAGTTAGAATAAGTGTGCTTTTAATATTCTGTCCACGTCTAATAAATTAGAGATAATTTATAAAGTTGAGAACACAACATTTAACACAGGGAGAAAGAGATAGAAGAGGAAGGGATGCGTATGGATGTGTGTCTCTGCCTGGGTGTTCCAGATCAGGAATCGCTTTAGCGCCTGCATAATGTAAAGGTTGTTGATGTTCAGCTGCGCAAATAGATCAGCTCATTATCCGTGCGTCTGTTACGACAGCTGTGCTAGGGACAAACACACAGAGGACCTATGACCATGCACACTTTCTATGGCACACACACACACACACACACACACACACACACACACACACACACACACACACACACACACACACACACACACGCACACACCGTGCATTAATAAGAATAACAAGGACTAACTGCAGCTCAGCTCACCTGTCTCTCTGATTCCCACCAGACTGTCTGTCTCTCTGATTCCCATCGGACTGTCTGTCTCTCTGGTTTCCATCAGACTGTCTGTCTCTCTGGTTCCCATCAGACTGTCTGTCTCTCTGATTCCCACCAGACTGTCTGTCTCTCTGGTTCCCACCAGACTGTCTGTCTCTCTGATTCCCACCAGACTGTCTGTCTCTCTGATTCCCACCAGACTGTCTGTCTCTGCTGGTGTACAAAGACAAGAGGAAATCCAAGGATAAGGAGAAGAGCCAATACCACAAGGAGAGGCTCAACATGAAGATAGAGGTGAATGCATACTACTATATAAATATATAATACTGAAGACTGCACTGCAGGATTTTGTTCGCTTCTTGGATATAATTGGATATTAAACTCCCCCACTTTCTCCCTTGAGCGAGATAAGCCATGGTGTCTATCCTATATTATGACAGTAGATAACTTCTGGTGACTATCTCGTTAGGCAGAAGCCACAATGAGTTTAATTAAAGCCTCATTGTAATCATCAACTCATTAAGCTTGAATGGTTACCATCGTTAGAGTGATTAGTTAATAACGCTGACTCTATTTCCCATTCAATCAAAGTCTAGAAAGAGACAGACCACCCATCCCATGCTAATGCTATCAAAACGTTACGCTAATGGTACAGCGGGTTGGGCTGGTAACCAGAAGGTTGCTAGTTCGATCCCCGGCTCCTCCTAGCTAGAGTGTCGAGGTGTCCCTGAGCGAGAGGCCCTCACCCTGACTGCTCCCGACCAGCCGGCTGTCGCAACTGAGTGGCTGACTCCGCCGTCGTCGGTGTGTGAACGTGCGCATGAACGGGTGAACGTGAGGCAGTGTTGTAAAGCGCTTTGAGCGGCCGCTGGTCAGAACAGCGCCGGATGAACGCAGTCCCGTCCATTTACCGTTCAGTCGCTGCGATACGCGGCGTGTCAGAACAGACAGAGTAACAGACGGAGTAACAGACGGAGTAATGAGTGATCTCCCGCTCCGCCAGGCGATCTGCGGCCTGGAGCCCGGCCCCGGGTACGACGGCGTCTCCTACTCGCTCTCCATCCTGTGCCTGGCCTACAACGTCGCGCTGGGCTTCAGCAGCCGCGAGGCCGCCAGCGCCTGGGAGGCCCGCATCCGCTACAGCCTCGGAGAAGGTGAGGGCCCCCGGGGACCCGGCCGGGGGGGGGGGGGGGGCAAGGTGGTGTTGGGGTATGAGGGGGGAGGAGTGTGTGTGAGTGCGTACGTGCGTGCGTGCGTGTGCCACAATGAAGGATCATCTTGGCAGGACATTTAATGTTTTAATCCTATTCTGTAACGACAAAATGACACCGAAAGTGTTGAAATAGTCAATATTAGGGGCGGTGGGGTACATCCTCCAGAGAGAGGCACGGAAAACAACAGTCTCAGTCTGTGTGTGTGTGTGTGTGTGTGTGTGTGTGTGTGTGTGTGTGTGTGTGTGTGTGTGTGTGTGTGTGTGTGTGTGTGTGTGTGTGTGTGTGTGTGTGTGTGTGTGTGTGTGTGTGCGTGCGGTGTGGCGGTGCAACAAAGAGTAGCGGGACAGTTACAAACGAGGAGCAAATTAAAAGCGACAGAGCCTCAAGTCGTCTCTCTCATCTCCGCCGCGGCTTTCGTGGGTGCAGCTGTGTGTGCTGCCTCCTGCGGGCGGTCATAGTTGTGTTTGTTTCGCCTCATTATTCACTGTTCACCGGCTCATCGGCCGCGTGATGGATTCCGCTCCGTGTTCATTAAGGCCTCCGCTGGTTTTACAGACACAAACAGCACAACAACAGTCGCCCGCTGCCACAGAAGCAAACCGCCACACATTTGTGTTTCCCTTGTTGTAGCCGCGAGACGTAGAAACTTGTGAACAGCTCTGATCTCTCATTCATATTGCCGTGGAGGGCGTTTAGCAGACGCTTCTCTCCAAAGCGACTTACAACAAGTATGTTTATCAGAAGAAGGAGAAAGAATATATCACTCAGTCGGTACAGGGAAGGATGTTCATAGAACCAAGTGCCAAGCACTAACAATCGCTAGGTTAACCCATTCCCCGTATACAACAGAGATAGCTAGGAGAAGATGCTACACAATGCTAAGTACTATTTTTTTAGTGCCAGGACGTACAACACACAATAAGTGTGTGAGACGGCAGTGGCGGTGTAGGGGGGAGGCTATGCAGAGTCCAGGTGAACTCTGAAGTCTCTTACGACCTGACTCTGGGGTCCTGACGTCGGCAGGGAGCTCGTTCCACCACTGTGGTGCCAAAACAGAAGAGTTGTGGCTTTGATGATCGACCTCTCCTCCTCCTTTGTGTCTCTCTGTGTTTGTCTCTCTGTCTGTCTCTCTCCTCCTTTGTGTCTCTCTGTGTTTGTCTCTCTGTCTGTCTCTCTCCTCCTTTGTGTCTCTCTGTGTTTGTCTCTCTGTCTGTCTCTCTCCTCCTTTGTGTCTCTCTGTGTTTGTCTCTCTGTCTGTCTCTCTCCTCCTTTGTGTCTCTCTGTGTTTGTCTCTCTGTCTGTCTCTCTCCTCCTTTGTGTCTCTCTGTGTTTGTCTCTCTGTCTGTCTCTCTCCTTCTTTGTGTTTCTCTGTTTGTTTCTCTGTCTCTCTCTCTCTCTCTCTCTTTTCCTTTGGACCGCCCCTCTGTGTGGTCCTTCCAGTCCACAGGTTCAGTGTTCAGGTCCAGCCCGGCACTAAGCTGGAGAGTGGCCCCGCCTCCCTTCACCTCTGCAACACCCTATTGGTCCTCACCAGGGATGTCCCGCCCCTCGTCATTGGCCATTGGAAGCTGTCGGAACTCCGTCGCTATGGCGCCGTGCCGGACGGCTTCGTCTTTGAGGGCGGGTCTCGCTGCGGAATATGTGAGTGTTCAACCAATCAAAACGTCTTGTCGATTAAAAAAAAGAACCAATCGCGTGGCTGATTTAGAAACAGGACAATTCTAGGAAATCCTAATATTCAGTCATTCTGTGAGACACGCTCGTATCCAAAGTGTCTTATTTAATTTAGACCAGGGTCATTAGTAAGCAGGTTAGTAAGGCATCTCACTCAAGGATGGACTCCAGGCAGGATTCAAACTACCACCCTGACCACAGGACAATGCTCTCGTCCCAGCACTTAGCTCAGTCGGGTACTTCGCCACGGAGCACCCCTCGGTTCCCAAGCGGTCAGTGTCCGTTCGCATTCTGCCCGCTATTTGCCATCGTTCCAGAGACTGTGAATCATGAATCATGTGGCTCCAGCCCTGCCAATAGCTCTCACATTTGTAACTTTTCATTATTTTGATTAAAAGCGCGGCGCTGGGAATCCATTTCCACCGATATCTCATTAGTGGGGCTAATTGGGAGGCTGTATCGTTCCCCCGGTGACGTGTACTGTGAGACAAACGTCCGCGTTCCCCTCGGCCGTCTCTGTTTGGATTGGACTCCCTCTCCCTCTCGCTTTGTTCCCGCATAATTGCCTTTTAATGGCTCTATTACTTACCATCTCAAAGAGCCGCATGCAGCGCAAGACGTTAAGAAGTTCAATTGGAAATGGTCGACACGTACAATGTCCATACCCTGTGTGTGTGTGTGTGTGTGTGTGTGTGTGTGTGTGTCTGTCTGTCTTTGTGTGTGTGTGTGTGTGTGTGTGCGTGTGTGCGTGTGTGTGTGCGTGCGTGTGTGTTCTTGTGCGTGGAGAGAAATCTCCAGCCTTTTTTCGCCTCAGGTCCAAAGATGTTCTTTCCGATCTGGATTGTGACAAACCAACACTAATCTCCACGACGACACTGTCTCTTCCATGAAGGCCCCGTCCGTCCGTCCGTCCGTCCGTCCGGAACGGGCCCCTCAGTATTCCTGGCCTCTGTCCCTCTGTCCGTCTGTGTCTGGAGGTGTGTGGGCTCGTATGCAAAGAATGAGAGGCATCTCTTTGTCGCAGGGTGGGGACCCTCTTTGTCGCAGGGTGCGTGTGTGTGTGTGTGTGTGCGTGCCTGCCTGCGTGCGTGTGTGGATGCATCTGGTGTGTGTACCTTGTACCTCAGTGTGTGTGTGTGTGTGTGTGTGTGTGTGTGTGTGTGTGTGTGTGTGTGTGTGTGTGTGTGTGTGTGTGTGTGCGTGTGTGCGCGTGTGTTGAGTGTTGAGTGGGTTTGTGGCGCCAGCACATATTTCTGTGAGTGGCTGCAGAAGGGAGATGACCCTACTCTAGTCTGCTCTATTTGGAAGTCTTTTATTCAGGGCAGCTCTCTGTGGCTCTCCCTCCAGACGATAGCCTAGACAGCAGAGGATGTGTTCCTTGTCTTGTACGGGCGTTTCTATCGAGACGGGGGATCTTAAAGTCACAATGTGTTAGACTGGGTAGCCCCGCCCATTCTGCCGGTGATTTGATTTCGCCCTGCAGAAGGGTCTGGAGAAGAGCAATACATTTCTTTCTAGTTGGATACATTTTTGCGGGAGCCAATCACCAAGCTGGCTTTTCCCCCTGGCGCACTATTGGGTGGTTTAACACAATGACGACAGGGAAGCGACGGCGACGAGTCAATTTAACTCGTTGATCACACCTCTTGAAGAAAATGACAGCAGCTTCCCCAGACTAACGTGCAATCTCCGATTGAGCTTGGTCTGGCAATAGCCAGGCTAACAATGTGTAACATTTCCACGAGATCGTAGCTTCATTAACGGGGACCTGTCTGTAGTCAAGGCTGATCCATCGTGATCATTTTATAAAATCACATCCTATAACTGATACCAATATAAAATGCTGTGCCTCTCTCTTTTTTTTGCGAGAATCTTACTAGAGTCCCAAAAACTCTCCCCCTCACCCTAAACCCCTCCCACTCACCCTAAACCCCTCCCACTCACCCTAAATCCCTCCCACTCACCCTAAACCTCTCCCCCTCACCCTAAACCCCTCCCACTCACCCTAAACCCCTCCCACTCACCCTAAACCCCTCCCACTCACCCTAAATCCCTCCCACTCACCCTAAACCTCTCCCCCTCACCCTAAACCCCTCCCACTCACCCTAAACCCCTCCCACTCACCCTAAACCTCTCCCCCTCACCCTAAACCCCTCCCACTCACCCTAAACCCCTCCCACTCACCCTAAATCCCTCCCACTCACCCTAAACCCCTCCCCCTCACCCTAAACCCCTCCCACTCACCCTAAACCCCTCCCACTCACCCTAAACCTCTCCCCCTCACCCTAAACCCCTCCCACTCACCCTAAACCCCTCCCACTCACCCTAAACCCCTCCCACTCACCCTAAATCCCTCCCACTCACCCTAAACCTCTCCCCCTCACCCTAAACCCCTCCCACTCACCCTAAACCCCTCCCACTCACGCCTCCCAGCGAGCTGCGCTGGGTCACGTAACTCAGATTCACAGCCAGTTAGAGGACAGATCTGTTATCACGCTTTTTGAACTATGAAAGTCTGACGTCTTCTAACTGGGAGGAGGGGGGGGGGGGGGGGGGCGAGGGGCAAAATCTGACATATTGTAGCCTTAGGAAAAAGTTGACGTTTGTCAGTGAGACGATGCTCTGACTGTGCTATAGATGTGGCCATACCAATTATGCATTTGCAAAGGCATAGCTACATGCATGTTCTACTGCCTACTTAGCCTCTGTGTCGTGTGTGTGTGTGTGTGTGTGTGTGTGTGTGTGTCTGCCTGTGTGTGTATATGCCGATGGTATGTGTGTGACGTCCATGCATGTGTGTGTGTGTGTAAGCATGTGCCTGTGCTGGTGTATGTGCGTGTGTGTGTGTGTGAATGTGTGGAGCACGCAGCAGACTTATGGCTCCTACAGGAATAACTGAGCTCTGACGGTCTCTGGTTTCATTGCACCGATGAACGGCTATAAATACCGAGCCCTCCTCCTTCTGGTCAGACCGCCAATCAGCTCGCCCCCTAGCGGCTGCACCGGCGCCACAAGGCCCGCCCATCTGCATAACTCTCAGCATGCTTAGGGAGAGCGGTGTGTGGCATGTCTTTGGCTGGTGGTTTAGGGAGGGAGGGAGGGAGACGGCAGGGGCTGGCATGGCAGCTATGCACTTCAAACCGGGGCCAGGTTTCATCTCACGTGGTTGTTTGCAGACATCAGACATGTTTGTGTATTTAAAAACGAAGAAGAACGAAAGAGACAATGCTGGCCAGAACACGGAGAAGGGGTGTGGCGAGGAGAGGGGGAGTGTGTGTGTGTGTGTGTGTGTTTTTGTGTGTGTGTGTGTGTGTGTGTGTGTGTGTGTGTGTGTGTGTGTGTGTGTGTGGTGTGTGTGTGTGTGTGTATGTGTGTATGTGTGTGTGTGTGTGGAGGGGGGGAGAGTGGTCGCAAGAAATGACATTGGTGAAAGTATTTCCGGGGATGGTTCCAGATGTGAACAGCTTTAACAGTCTGGAGCTTCACAGCTGCCTGCAGTCGAATGTTTTTATTTGATTTGATATAACATTCTAGCGGGTACCAGAGCGTCGCCATGGCGATAGATGCGTCCGTGCCGGCGGGCGGCGAGAGAGCGGGCGGACGGTAAAAGGCAGCCACCCTCAGGGAGACACAAAACCCTGGCAGAGGGACGAGGGACTGGAGGCAGCCAGCCAGTTAACATCCACCATGAGGGGGAGGGAGGGAGGAGGGAGGGAGGGGGAGAGGGAGGGGGAGAGGGATGGAGGGGGGAGAGAGGGAGGGAGAAAGGGAGAGGGAGGGAGGGATGGAGGGAAGGAGAAAGGGAGAGGGGAGGGAGGGAGGGAGGGAGGGAGGGAGGGAGGGAGGGGGGGGGGAGGGAGGGGCGAGAGGGAGAGGGAGGGAGGGAGGGAGGGAGGGAGGGAGGGCGAGAGGGAGAGGGAGGGGGGGAGGGAGAGAGAGAGAGGGAGAGGGATGGAGGGAGGGAGGGAGGGAGGGATGGAGGGAGGGAGAGCTAGACAGAGAGAGAGAGAGAGAGTTGGTAAGATGGAGAGAGAACGAAAGGATGAGGCTTGAGGACAAGAGTGAGAGAGACATAGCGACAGACACAAAGGGAGGGAGAGAAACAGTGCATGTGTGTGTGTGTAGTAGAGAGAGAGAGAGAGAGAGAGAGAGAGGTAAAGAGGATGAGAGAAGACAGACCGTGAGAGAGAGTGAGACAGATAGGGAGCAAGAGAGGGAGAGAACGTGAAAGAGGTTTGACTTTGTTAGATTAAGGATGAGAGAGAGAATAGCGAGCCA
>NC_140273.1:1647818-1682818 GCF_964030765.1 Micromesistius poutassou | reverse complement strand
TTTAACATTCACAAAGGCAATGTTACAATACAGAAGACTAAATTGCTTTAGGCATACATTACCCTCATGGCCCGATGATTACAGTTAAACTGTTCCTGGATTGTTCAATGTTTCCAAACCAAAAGCTTAATCTTGCAGCCCTCTTTGGACTGAACACTTTCCCGTGAAGGGAATCGCAGCTTCCCGGCCTCATTTATCAAATAAATGAAATTCGCAGCCATTAAACAAGTTCCTCCCCTACATATGCAGCACCTATGCATCACCTGACCTCCTATCTGCTGCCTTCATTAGAAAAAGACCACTTTGATTTCAAACTAGTTCTCAATGTTTGTTTTTTAATGCGTTTTAGATTTTATAAATGTATAAAGTTTTATGCATAAGGGAATAACATTTTTTTTTATTCGTAGTGCCCTAGTTAAGCTCCTTGTTAACTTTTCTTATCGTCCCGTTCCCCACCTCAAACCTAAAATGCTTTATTTTACAGCCGTTGTTGTTAGTTCCCCACAGCTTGAGGGTGTCGACTTATTTTTCCGTGCACTTTGTTTGTTTATTCACATGTTTGCATCAGTGCGGAGAAACTGAAGACATTAACCCTGAAGAAAATAAGAAAAACCACAGATTCCAGGGATTTGATTTCATTTATTTGGTAGAACACACACTGAATGCGCGCCCGGTAATTTGCACACTCCTGCGGGCCGCTCTCCAGTGAGGAATGGATTTAACTCACGCGGGCAGGCAGGGTAAACAGCCTCAACTCCACGCTGATTTACAAGTAACGATCAGGCGCCTCGTAAACATCGCCTCGACTTGACACAGATTGGTTGATCACGGCGCCGCCGGTGCGCCCGCCGTGTTTATGGTGCCGTTGCGTCGGCGCTAGAGAGGAGACATGAAGCCGTCCCTTCTGTTTCACTGGCGCCTGCGGGTGTTTCATGGTCTGCCCTCGCCTCCGTCTGCTCCTCACACGGTGTGCAGGTGGAACGACCCCAAAGACAGTTATTTTATCCTGTTACACCCAAAACCACTAAAAGTGGATTCTATCAATTGCGGCCTTTCTCTTTCTCCATTTTTCTCTCTTTACCTTTCTCTCTCTTTCCCTCCCCCCCCTCTCTCTCTCTCTCTCTCTCTCTCTCTCTCTCTCTCTCTCTCTCTCTCTCTCTCTCTCAACCTCTCTCTCCAGCTTTACCTTTCTCTATTTCCATCTTTACCTCTCTCTCTCTCTCTCTCTCTTTCTCTCTTATCCTCTCTCCAGCTTTACCTTTCTCTATTTCCATCTTTACCTCTTTACCTCTCTCTCTCTCTTTCTCTCTGTCTCTCTCTCTCTCTTAACCTCTCTCTCCAGCTTTACCTTTCTCTATTTCCATCTTTACCTCTCTCTCTGTCTCTCTCTCTCTGTCTCTCTCTCTCTGTCTCTCTGTCTCTCTCTCTCTCTCTCTCTCTCGTCTCTCTCTCTCTCTCTCTCTCTCTCTCTCTCTCTCTCTCTCTCTCTTAACCTCTCTCTCCAGCTTTACCTTTCTCTATTTCCATCTCTCTCTCTCTCTCTCTCTCTCTCTCTCTCTCTCTCTCTCTCCCTCACCCACTGTGTCTGACCATCTGCCGTCCCTCTCTCCCCCCCCCCCCCCCCAGGGTCCGGTGTGTTCTACCTGTCCTCCGCTGAGGGGGAGCAGATCAGCTTCCACCTGGACTGCATCGTGAGGGGGGTCTCCCCCGGCCGGGCGCAGCGCGGCCCCAGACCCCCAATGCCAGGTGGGACCCCCGACTCCCTCCATCTCACACACACACACACACACACACACACACACACACTCATACGCACACACACACATGGACGCAAGAGCACACACAAACGTCTCTCGCTCTCACTCTCTCACATGCACGCACGCACACACACACACACACACACACACACACACACACACACACACGTGCGTGGGCCCGCACACATGCAAACACACACATGAAAACACACACACGCACGCATGCACACATGCACACTCACACACACACACACACTCATACGCACACACACACATGGACGCAAGAGCACACACAAACATCTCTCGCTCTCACTCTCACTCTCACTCTCTCACATGCACACACTCATGCACGCACGCACACACACACACGCGCGTGGGCCCGTACACATGCAAACACACACATGCAAACGCATGCACACATGCACACTCACACACTCACACACAAGCACGCGCATGCACATTCCGACACACACACACATGCAGTGTAACATTGCTACATTGTGAGCCAGGTTAAACACATACTGTGTGTTCTTTGGACGCTCACAGGCAGACATAATGTTTGCGTTGCCAGGTTTTAGTGTGGACTGTGTGTTGAAATGTGTCTTCACCTTCAGCCCTCTGACCTTATGACCTTTGACCTATACTGCCAGCGTTTCATTGGCTGTTTATTACAACCTTTAGCCGCCACGTGCCTCTGGTCTAGAGAGATTGTCACAGGGGTCAGGCTTTGATGAGGTTCAGGTGTGAGGGTCACCCTGTGTGTGTGTGTGTGTGTGTGTGTGTGTGTGTGTGTGTGTGTCTCTGCTGGAGAGAGAGAGAGAGAGAGTGAAGAGTGTGTGTGTGTGTCTGTGTGTAAGCATGCATGTTTGTCTGTATGTGTGTGCACTTGTATGTGTGTGTACGTGCATGTTGTATCTTCAGCACTTTGCTGCTAAAACTCTAGAGGCTGACACACACACACACACACGCACACGCACACGCACACACACACACACACACACGTCCAGGATTGATGCCCTCCAATAGCGCTTCTCTGACAGGATCGACCAATCACATGTGGCGATTCAGTTTGTTTATAGGAAATGCACTGTATGAGATCCACTTATAGATCAGTCACGCAACTTATTTATTAACAGTATGGACTCCTGGGATCGCTATTAAATAGAGATCCACCAGTCCATCCATCTCCTCTGAGAGCTTATTGCCCGTCGTGGTCGAGGGGTAAATAGAATTCTCTGCCGCAAACAATTCCTTATGTTAATACGTGAATGAAATAAAAATGTATAAAAAGAAAAATGGTAATATATGTATATATATGTATATGTATATATATGTATATTTATATATGTATATTCATGGTTAAGTTCCAATATCCACCCTTGGAGAGAAAGGCGTGAACCCAGAATAAATTAAATTAGAACTTATTCGACATGTGTCACGATGAATAATGATAAGGTGCTCTTTGAACGTGTTCCCATCACATCTCAGAAGCACCAGGCCGTCCATTACGACTGAAAGACTCACCATTCATTGTGCGTAAACTATCTTTTATTGAGCTTGTGTAAAAGTCTAAATCCTTAATAGCCTATTGAAATTCCAACAACGTGCTTAAACTTACTGACCATGTTTGAATCAAAACTTTCTCTGAATGTGTAGAAGAGAGCGCGATTCCTGCATCCTTCCGGATGGTAATATCAGCATAATTATTCAGCAGATTATGGTCTATCCAGCACGATATTACAACAGATCCATAATCCCCCGTCTCTGTGTTTAAGCCTCGAGTAAGAGCCCAACATAATTAAAAAGTATTTTAGCTGTGCAAGCTCTGCTCTTATGCAGAGGAGTTAATGAACTGCTGGGGGAGATGAACGAGGAGGAGAGTTTACCTGAAGCTCAGACTGGTTCATCCACACCAGACCACAGCCTCACTGCTGACAGACAGGAGATGGCTGGCAGCTGCCTTCTCAGCCTCTCACCGGATACACAATACCCACCTATAACCCCCCACTAGTACTGAGCTAGGAGCTGTTTCACTGCCCTCACTTGTGTGTGTGCACGTGTCGGTGTGTGTGTGTGTGGTTGGTGTGGGTGTGTGCAAGCAGAAGTTTGTATGTGTGTGCGTTTGTGCTTGTGGGAAGTGTGTGTGTGTGTGTGTGTGTGTGTGTGTGTCTAGTTAGCATTCAGCACGTAAGAGCGGTTCACTCTGATGATGTTCTGCCTTCATTCACAAGATGAACTGGTATCCAAAACCAATTCCTCCTTGTTTCTGTGTGTGTGTGTGTGTGCGTGCCTGCGCATGTATGACTGCGTGTGTGCGTGCGTGTGCATGTGTATGTGTGTGTGTGTGTGTCTCCCCTATAGGGGATTCCACCCCCTCCTCATCAGAGGAGCAGATGAATCAGGAGGAGATGGAGCTGGAGAAGAGGCTCAGCCTGCTGTCCCACTGCAGCCGGCCGTGCAGCATGGGTAACTCACCCCTCTCTAGCCCAGACTCAGGCCCCCTAACCCTCTACACAGAGACCGTGTTCACACTCAGCATTATTAACATGTTCTCTGCATATCGTAGGGTGCAGCATTCGGTAGGTACCCTCTCTATCCCAGACTCAGGCCTCTAACCCTAACCCACTACACAGAGCTCAGTGCTTGTGATGATCATTATTAACATGTTCTCTGTACGTAGAAGCCACGAGTCATGTCAGCCGTCATGTCAGCCAGTCAGCCATGACTCAGGAAATTATGCTATGAGGCTAACGATATTTATAATTCTCATTATGGAAGTTACCATTCAAAGCTTTCTAATCTGCTTTTCCTACATACTGATGAGACAGCCGATGGTATCGGGGATTAATAAAGTTAATCTTATTTAATCTTACCTTACCTAAGGGGAAACTTTGCAATAAACGCGTAGACTATGTCGGGTTGGATGCTGCGTCACCCCGGGCGAACACATGTTCTCCAATACGGCCCTCTGAGCGTTTTATAAATCACCTTCCAACCACCGGATCAATAGCCTAAAGCGTCTGATCCCTTGCGGCTCCGCCCGCAGCCTCCACCTACAGCTGCAGCACCGTCGCCGGGGACGACCACAGCAGCATCTCCAGCTCCTCGTCCAGCCAATCAGACTCCAGCTACGGCAGCCGGCTCCTGGCGTGGGCGGAGCCGACGGCGACTCGCTCCCGCCTCTCCAACGAGACTCCGGTGAGCAGCTCCTCCTCCTCCTCCTCCTCCTCGGCGCTGAAGGCCCTGCTGACCGCCTCCGACGGCGCGCTCTACACCGCCGCCGCCGCCGCCGCCGCCGCCGGGGGCCCCGCCCTCTGCCCGTCCTCGTCCAATCAGCTGGCGGCGCACGGCCTCCACGACAGCGGGCGGCAGAACTCCCTGGACAGCGGCATCGGGGTGGCGTCCTCCGGGAGCTCCGCCTCCTACGCCGGCAGCCTGGACGCGGCGAGCCAGGGCGGGGCCGAGGACTTCGGCTCGGCCGCCAGCCTCCCGTTCCCCTCCTCCTCCTCCTCCTCCTCCTCCTCGCGGCCCACCTCCCCCCTCCCCCGCCACGCCCCCCCCCTCCTCCTCCTCCTCCCCCCGCCACCGCCGGCCTCCCCGCCTCCCCTGCCCCCCGCCTCCTCCCCCCTCCGCCGCCCCGCCCAGAGCCCCGCCCCCGGCCCCGCCTCCCGCCCCTCCACCGCCGACTCCGGGGCCTTCGCCCGGCTGGCGGACGAGTACCACGTCCCCGGGGGGGGGCCCGGGGGGCCGCCCCTCCGGCCCTGCTACGACACCCCCAGGAGCCTGCTCCAGGGCCCGGCCCCGCGGGGAGGGCCCCCGGCGACGGGGCGGGACCGGAGGGGCGTCGGCGGGGGACGGGGGCCCGGGGACAGCCCAGCGGAACTCTCCCTCCTGTGGGGGCGGGGCCCGCACTCCTCTCATTCCTGGGCCGGGGAACGGGCGCCCCCTGTGGACGGGGCGGGGCGCTGCGGCGGCCGGAGGCTGCTGTTCTCAGGACGTCCCGCCTGTGGAGGCTCTCAGGTAAACACTGTCTACACACGGCTCCTCATCAGAGGAGCGGGGGGGGGGATCATCTATGGGGGGACATGTACACGCGCACGCGCAGGCACAGGCACAGGCACGCACACAAACAAACGCACGTGTGCGCATGCACACGTGCACACACACACAAACACAAGGAGAAATTGTTTTTTGACTAGCAGTTAGTCTTGGGATTCTATGCACTCAGTCCGTATATATAAACAATACAATATCACTAATTAGAACCGGGAGTCTGGGCTTTGATGAACATTTATTTCCATATTTAATTACATTTGTAGATTAATTTATTTATTGCACCACAAGCAAAAACAAAGTTGAATGTTTTGCAAACGTTTGAGTTTCGAAAATGAAACGCGGGAGAACAAGCAAGTCGTTATGCAGATCGCTTATTACCCTCCCCCCTCTCCCCCCCCTCTCCCCCCCCCCCCCCTCCCCCCTCGAGCTAACATCCTCTGAATTCATGTCCCTGACGAACTCCCACTCCTCAGCTCTTCCCGTCACTTTCTGGGGATGCTGCTACTGCAAATATATAATTTAGCGACATCAAACAACGACAAACTACACGCAGTCGTCGCGTTCCTTTTTTTATTTATTTTTTTATTATCCGCTGCCGTCGGCGGCGTGACGCCGGCGCTCGTGTCCCGTCACGCCGGGACCCGTTTCATCTCGCGCCGCTCCGCCGGCGGGGCCGACGTCTCGCTGCGGGGAACCTCACATAAATAAGGCGCCGTACACCCAGTGGAGCGCACCCACTGATCGTCAGAGATGAGCGTGACAATAAAGAAGGCAGCATGGACCCACAGGGGGGGGCCGATTAGTCCCCCCCCCCCAAACCCCCCCCTGCGCGCGGAGAGAGCACACATCACAAAGTATTCCAGTTCTGCTTCAAGGTAAATATTTTAGGACGTTTGTTATTTTTCACAATATAAATTTAATTTAATTTAAAAATAACGTCCTATCATGAGTAGATTATTAGCCTTTAGTCAATGATGGATTGATCTCAATACCGACCCTCTAGTGAACTCACAACAAGTGTCCACCCAGATGATTGATGGATAGACCAGCCTACCAGTGGTTTGTCCACTGGATGGGCGGGTACCTTTCACTTATTCATCTGAAAATGAATATTAATGTGTTGACGAGTTAGCATTATTCAGTAAAGGCTTCTAAATGACTTATCACCCAACGTTATTATAAAGTGTTGGAAGTCACCATTATGGGTAAATATTAAAGTCATACATCATCCTAGAGTAGAACTATGGGGGTGATGATAGAGTTATGCTTTGCATAATACATTTCACACACCTACACAATACAACAAAAGTAGAATCGAGAATATTGTGCGCTAAATGTTACATTTTCCCTGCTTGTTTTCCCTCGTGTCATTTTGGTTCAAACTTTTCAATGCTCTATGCTCTAAACATTATGTTAAATAGATCCTATACACAGAAGTCTCATGTTTTCAGTTTCCAGGCGCCGCGTCGTGTTCCTGTAAGCTGCGTCGACGCACACACAGACTATGAATTAACAACGCGTAGCAGACACTAGTAGGAGAAATTGCCAAATTGGGCCCTTGGCCGTGAAACACCAGTCCCGCGCATCGCGCCACAAAGAGCCGTCCGCCACCCCTCACCTCTAATGGGGCTCTCTGGCGGCTCGGATCTATTTCCTCCTCTCGGTAACCATGACATCGCGCCCGCAACGGTTTTTACTCTCCCTGCCTGTCAGTCTCCTTATTAACAACCTCCGCGCGGCAACGGCCGTCTTTCGCACGCACAGTGGACTCTCCTCTCTCTCTCACTCCTCTCTCTCTCACTCGCCACTTTGATGTGGTTCGACTCCGCGTCGATGACAGATCGCCTTCCTCTGCAGGCACCGCACACAAGATTGATGGATCCGTCCGCTTCGCGCTTTTCAACGCGCCGACACTGACAGCCAGAGTCAGACGGCCGCAAAATTGACTGGAAATGTTTTAAAAAAATAAGTCACAATTGTGATTAATCAGCCGTTGCGGTGCGTCTCCCTCCCCCCCCCCCCCACCCCCTTGCAGTGCGCCCACGCGCTGGACAACTACATCATACCGGAGCAGTGGCGGGGGTGTGGAGGGGAGGGCCGCGCGCAGGTGAGATGATCACCGCTCTAACTCGGTTACGGACCGCAAGGCCACCGCCTAAACAACTTAGGATGGTGTGTGTGTGTGTGTGTGTGTGTGTGTGTGTGTGTGTGTGGGGAGGGTGTGTGTGTGTGTGTGTGTGTGTGAGAAAGAGCAAGTGTGTGTGTGTGTGTGTGTGCATGTGTGAGAAAGTGTTTGTGTGTGTGAGAAAGAGTTTGTGTGTGTGTGTGTGTGTGTGTGTAAGTTTGTGTGTGTGTATGTGTGCATGTGCATGTGTGAGAAAGTGTGTGTGTGTGTGAGAGAAAGAGTGTGTGTGTGTGCATTAGAGAAAGTGTGTGCGTGTGTGTGAGAAAGAGTTTGTGTGTGTGTGTGTGTGTGTGTGAGAAAGAGTTTGTGTGTGTGTGTGTGTGTATGTGTGCATGTGTGAGAAAGTGTGTGTGTGTGAGAGAAAGAGTGTGTGTGTGCATTAGAGAAAGTGTGTCTGTGTGTGTGTGTGAGAAAGAGTTTGTGTGTGTGTGTGTGTAAGTTTGTGTGTGTGTGTGTGTGTGTGTGTGTGTGTGTGAGAAAGAGTTTGTGTGTGTGCGTGTGTGAGAAAGAGTAAGTGTGTGTGTGTGTGTGGCAGCCTCACCCAGCCACACTTGAGTGGAACAAACGCCATCAGAAAGCAGTTCTGAGCGCTGAGGTATTTTCCCACCGTTCCTCAAAAGACATGTCATATTTTAACTTTCACCTTTTCACCTTTCAGGTCTCAAACTATTTTCCTCCAGAACTTTTACCCAACGCCGGCGGTCCGCGTACATCAGGTGTGTGTACGTCTGTGTGTTTGCGTGCGTGCGTGCGTGTACATACATCAAGTCTGTGTTTGCACGGTGAGACATTCAAAAGTCATCCCATAGAGCCGTGTCAGTCGCCTTGAAGTCTAAACGAGTGATTTCATTCAGCGGCGTGCTCAGACGGCGCGGCGACCGCCGGGTGGGGGCGGGGGCGGGGAGACGCCGGGGGGTCCGATGGCCTTATCAAGCTCCTGATGGATCCGCGGAGATCACAGCCCTACCTGCCGCCCTCACTCCATTATACCGCTCCAGCTAAAGCACCCTGCCCGCACCAAATGCCACCGGCAGGTAAGAGCATAATGCGATCGTCGCGTAGAGAACGAGTCTACTACACCCGGTAACCTTGAGGGGGCATCAAAGAGAAGTAGTACAGTCAAGACGTCACAAAGCTAAAGCAATTTCGCTGTTCTCGTCCTCAGATGCGATTCAGTGGCGGCCGCCTTATCTCGCCTGTTATTCGGTCTTAATCCTTCCTCTGTGCTGTTGAATCCCTTGTAGAAGAATATGAATAGTGCCCTTGGTGAAGCCTGAGAGATACAAGGGACTTTTAATAGATAAAACCCACCCTTTGAGCCAGGAGCTGGTATTATCTCAGGACTCAAGGCCACACTGTGGAAATGACAAAAACAAAATCGTTTTTTTAATAAATAGTAATATGCAGTTCTTTATCTTTCAATCTTGCGTATTGAATTTCTAGGACAGATTTTCCAAGACTTTAGCCTGCAGCGGTGATCACAGTATACTATAATGAAGAACCAGGTCTACATGTAATGGTTGAAGTTATACCTTACACTAGGAAGATGCACAGTAGCACCGAGCTAGCTAGCAGCGATAGCATCTCAGGGCGGCGTGTGGCTCAGGAGGTAGAGCGGGTCGGCTGGTAACCGGAAGGTTGCTGGTTCGATCCCCGGCTCCTCCTAGCGGAGTATCGAGGTGTCCCTGAGCGAGACGCCCTCACCCTGACTGCTCCCGACGAGCGAGCTGGCCCCCTGCGTGGCTGACTCCGCCGTTGGTGTGTGCATGAATGAATGTGAAGCAATATTGTAAAGCGCGCCACTGGTTAGAAAAGTGTGGTAATAATGCAGTCCATTATATAACACAGATTTAAAAGATAAGTTGAATGGTAAAATGGACTGCATTTATGTCACAATTCTCTGACCGGTGGCCACTCAAAGCGCTTTACAATACTGATCCAACATCCACCCATTCACACACCGACGGCGGTGTCAGCCACGCAAGGCGACAGCCAGCGGGTCAGGGAGCAGTCAGGGTGAGGGCGTCTCGCTCAGGGACACCTCGACACTCCGCTTAGGAGGAGGAGGAGCCGGGGGGATCGAACCAGCAACCTTCCGGTTACCAGCCGACACCACCGCTCTATACCTCCTGAGCCGGGCATCCCGCCCCGTTAGGTCACGCGGTGGTTCTTTGTCCCCCAGGCGTGTTCCACAGTCCCCCGGAGGTGATGCTCTCCCCCTCCCTGGAGCGGAGGCTCCTCCGGACGGCCAACTACGTCAACGTCCCCATGAGCCCCGCCGTGGCCGAGAGCCGGAGAGCGCTGCTCAGCATGGAGCTCCACCTGAAGGCCCACCCCGGCCCTTACCCGGCCCCCAGACCGCCCAGCGCTCTGAGAGGTACTCACCTCGTCGTAAGACCCCCTCACTGCTCACCGGCTCCTGACCGGCCAGCTGTCGCCCTGCGTGGTTGACGTCGCCGTCGGTGTGTTAATGTGTGCATGAATGGGTGAATGTTAGGTGAAGCGCTTTATAAATGCAGTCCGTTCACCATTTAATTAACATTTGTTTGAGGTGAATGGGTTAAAATTGATTTGTAATCTCTAATCAAGGCTCCATAATAGTCGTTCCCTCAGCTCAGTTTTGTAACGGGTTAATGCTGCTCTATGTATGAGTCTTGTTAACCGCACTCTGCTGAGCTCTGATGTGTTCATAGTTTAAGGCTATTGTCACTCATTCTTCTCTCCCTGCATTGTGCTTTACTGTGAGGAAGGCTAGGATAAGATGCTACACAATGTGCAAGGACGTACAACATACAATAAGCGTGTGTATGCAGAGTCAGAGTTCACCTAGACTCTGCATAGCCCCCCCACCCCCCCTTACACACTTTGCATGTTGTACGTCCTGGCACTTAAAAATAGTACTTAGACCAGTACATTGTGTAGCGTCTTATCCTTGCTATCTGTGTTGTATACGGGGAATGGGTTCACCTACCAATTGTAAGTGCTTTGCACTTGGTTCTATGAACATCCCGACAGTGATATATTGTTGTTTCTCTTTTTTCTGACAGATGTACTTATTGTAAGTGGCCTCGGGTAAAAGCGTTTGCAAAACGCCCTCGGTGTAAATGTCACGTCTGATGCACCAACGCCTCCTCCTCTCTGTGCGTTTGTCGTCTCTATAGGGGACTCTGTCGTCAGGTACACTCACCTTGATATGGCTGCCATGGAAACGGGGCAGGAAGCGATGCTGGCTTACGGCCAGCGGAGGGACGCCAGGCACAGTCTGCTGGGGGGTCAGAGGGAGGCACTCACCTGACCCCCGACCTCACACCTGGACTTAGAGCTCTTTTTTTTTTTTATCATACGGAACCAAATGTATTGAAGTTGCTAACTGTGCATATACTTTGTCTGGCAGTGATTGGAATGCCTGTCTAATCTCTCGAATCCATTTTGAGTTAATGACACCAATACAAACTCAAAAATAAAGGGGTAACAGATTTCTGCCATCCCTGAGAGACAGCACAGTCACCATTACTGTACACCTTCTACAATATCAAGTGCATTCACCTAAAGGGAAGAATTAAACAAACTTGTGTTTCACATGGTGAGGGCCTCGCTGAAACCAATCAGATAAAGGGCAAGACGAAAAATACCTAACGTCAGTCACCCAACTTGGCTGCAGCATAGAATGCGCGAATGATGTAGAATTGAACTCAACAAGCCAAGTTGTATCCATAGTCTCACACAGAGAGTAATCCAGACGACTGTGGCCTCAAACAACAGCGAGTGAATAGAAGTTAAATCATGTTTATCGCGCTTGAGTTGCAACATCAAGGAAACTAAAGGATTTTTCACGGGAGATCACACTCGTCTTTTTCTAGACAAACCGTTTGCGGTTCCGTGTTTAGGCTTCCGATCTACACGGGAGCCTCGGATAATCAGTTCTGATTGGGCCCCATGTGGTTCACGTTCAGCCAATCAGAGAGCTAGTGTGTTCATCGTTAGTTCAACTACTCTGCCGAGAGGGCAACGGGAGCGATGAAAGGAAAGTTGTTAAAGGTCTCATGGCATGAAAGTTTCACTTTGAGGTTTTCTAACATTAATATTCCCCTAGCCTGCCTATGCTCCCCCAGTAGCTAGAAATGGCGTTAGGTGTAAAACGAGCTTTAGGTATCCTGCTCTTTCTTTGAAAAAACAAAGCTCAGACACGCCGATTTGGAATTTTCCCTGTATTTAGTCATGTGGGGACGTTACCTCCCCTTTCTCTGCTTTGCCCGCCCAGAGAATTTGGCCCACCAATGAGACAATGAGCTACGTGTGTGTGTGTGTGTGTGTGTACACACACACTGTAACACAAGTGTTGTACACTTCTTTGTTATTTTGATAACTGTTCTGCTGTTGGTGTTATGGCACATAACACGCAACACAATAAGGCAAGCTTGCATTTGCTGAAAAGACAAGACTGCGTCGGGTTCTCTGACGTCTGGTATTTCCACAACGAGACTCATAGTGGGGGGTTATCTCAGCCATGGTTGAAAAGGAATTGGGGGAAAGGAACTTTGGCTTTGATTCCCTGAAGTACATGGACTGTGACATGGAGGAGAAAGGGATTGTTGCCCGCGATTGTCTCCCGCCGGAACCCCCGCTGCCGAGGCACCACCACCGTGGCAGCGGGCAGTGGACAGCGGGCAGGCTCCGGCGGGAGACAATCGCAGGCAACAATCCCTTTCTCCTCCATGTCGCGGTTCAGTCTACTTCAGATTGCTGTGGAAGTGGAAGAACCAGAGACGTCGGAGAACCCGACGCAGTCGTTTGAGATTCAGAATATCGTCTGGAGGAGCACATAGATTTTGGCTGTGATGTATAATATATTTAGATATGGAGCTCCAGGACTCCCACCGGAGTGTTCTAGAATATTTACAGAATATGGCCAAAAGCTGTGTGCGCCTCGCCATTGCGATACATCCACTGTAAACACTTGCGCATGGTAACGTAGCAAGCTGCTCAGGGCCACACCCCCACCCTCCACCTGGACCCGCCTCTAAAAAACGGCACGTTTGTGGAAAGCTCATTGGCTGTAATTCTGCACCAAGGCTGAATTTCTTCAACGTCTTCAAGTACTGTATTAGGGGCCCCCAACAGCATAAAAGCATTCATAAAGCAGCATGCCATGGGATCTTAAATACCTTCTTCTCGAGGCCATTAGGATGAATTCCTTCGGTTCGGATCAGTTTATCGGAGAAGGCAGAGTGAGAGAGGGCATGTCTGTTACACTTTTATGTAAACTAAAGGATAACTTGTATATAAACAAACCTTTATTTATCATTTTGAAACAATACTCATCCATATTTTTAATTATTTGTTGTTGAACTTTGTATGTTGATCCCACTTGTACCGTGAATATTAAAAGATTGTTTCCAAGTACCTTAGTAAATGATAAACTAAATTATGTATTATATTAACCTGTATAATTCTAAAGTTCAGCTGGGATTCCTTTTAACAGCGTCTTGCCGATGAATGAATAATATCACTCAAAGACCTTGTTAGAGATGAACAATTAATGTCACAGAAATCACTAAACCTTCACCTGCAGCATCCAACAGACTAGATTGAGATCAGATTAGAGTATAGAAAGCATCAATATGTACATCACATCCTCTGGACAGCCTCACAAATAAATCCATGAGGATCCTTTTGTCATCGCAATCACTACTGTACAAAAATCACTTAGAAAAGACGGCAGTGTAAAGTAACGCAGATTATTACACACGGGCGGAAGGGAGGAGGACACATCGTCAAAGGCAACGCTGTGAGGAGGAGAGAGACGGGTTGAGAGGGAGACAGGGTGAGGAGGAGAGGGAGAGGGAGCATCTCCTGGTCTCACAGCTCGTTGTGGTCCAGGCCCTGGCGGGAGATCTTGTTGGTCAGGTCCTGCATGTGTTTCTTCATCTGAAAAACAAAACCACAAACACAACAAGACTTCAGCTTCGGCGTGTTATAAAGTACAGCATCAGTAGAACCCATCTCTACCGAGACATCCTGCTAAATAAGGCAAGAGAAATGCCCTGAATCCTGCTCAAAGGCTGACTTCCATCTCCAGATAAAAGGTCTCCTCCTCAGCCCGTCTCCTTCTCCTCACCCAGTCTCCTCCTCCTCACCCAGTCTCCTCCTCCTCCCCCGTGTCTCCTCCTCACCCCGTCTCCCCCTCCTCACCCGTCTCTTCCTCAACCCGTCTTCTCACCCCGTCTGCTTCTCCTCACCCAGTCTCCTCCTCCTCCCCCGTGTCTCCTCCTCACCCCGTCTCCCCCCCGTGTGCTCCTCACCTTGTAGCCCATCTCCCTGGTCTTCTCCGACAGCGTGTTGTACTTGGCCTTGTTCTTCTGGATGTGCTCCGAGTCGCCCAGCGCCTCCACGTGCAGCAGCTTCTGGTGGGACAGCTCCAGCTGCTCCTGGTAGTGGCTGTGCTTCTCCACCTTGGTCTCAAAGTGCCGCAGCTCCTCCTGACCACGGGGGCGGGGGGCGGGGGGGGGGCGGGCGGGGGAGGGGGGGGGAGCGGGGGACACCAGGCCAGGTTAGGAAGGACTAGAGTTGTTCCGATTCCAGTATCGGAAATTCCTCCGATCGGGTTTCGGCGAGCACGCAAGTACATGCGCTGATCCGATACCATCACGTGACTCGTTTACTACACAGGCAGAGGACGTCAAACACTGCGGTGTTATGCTGCGTTCGTTAACGGTCGGAGAAATATGGATGCTCGCGCTTAACATCAAGAATACAAATGTCTTATTAAAATTCAGAAGAGAACCCTTCAATAAGAACAAGTGCTGTTAGTCGTTACAATGCTAGACGCTGTGTCTGTATATACTCGGTATCGGCCGATACTCAGGTTCAGGTATCTGGAAGGAAAAAAAATAGTATCTGAACATCTCTAGGAAGGAGCACACTCCGGACTAAAACAAGTACAGCACGGGAATCTGTATTCAGAGGCGAGCGCTGGGATTCCATTAGCGATGACCTCGGAGCCTCGACGCCTCAAATCAAGCAGAGGAAGCCATTAATGCGGCAGCGGCGTCATTAATAGTCCAATCGTTGTGTGGGGAAGACGTGTGCGTGCGGGTCATTCCGTTGCGAGGACGGCGGGGCGGGGAGGGGAATGAGTGATACCACAGCACTGCTGAGCTTCTAGAAGGACGAGCCTGGATAATGTACTGTTTTTTTTTTTTTGTGTGTGGGGGTTTGGCTCAGTCTTCTGTGTGTAATTTGCGGTGTTGTTTTGCTGTCAGTAAATGTCCTTATAGTTTCTCTGATGACCCCTCTGCGTTAATGGCGGTGGCTCTACCCAGTTATTTTCCGTTCTAAGTCGTCTAGCAGGTCACACAGTGTCGGGAAAAACACTTCTAAAGTTTGGCAGCATTTCGAAACCATTAGTGATGATCCACAGAAGTCAAAACGGCAGAACGCTGTCAACCGCAGCTGTCATATTATACCACCGCAGTGCCGGCCAGAAGATCCTCTCTCTCTCTCTCTCCGTCGTGCTCTGAACTGCATTTCCGCTGTTCTGCTAAATCGGTGTAACGCATTCGCTCTACTTTCTGAGACGCATCAATCACACACAGCTGAAATGTCACCAGTCAAGCACTTCTAACTTTTCCTGGGGGGTTTGTCGTGATCAGATGTGAATAGAGAAGCTAGCTCACCTACAAAACCTGCGGTGCGAATTGATGAATTGCGCGACGCGAACAACCCTGGTTCACACAGATTTGAAATTGCGCAAAACAACCCGGTTCTTGAGGATGTTACTCGCTCGCACAACCGGTTTCACGCGGATTTCGTGTGATTCTACTCGCACAAACACTTTGCTCGAGTTGAAATATTTTAACGTTTCCGTGAATTTCGCTGGACGCTTTGTCGCGACAGCCTATCAGAGTTCACGGATAGCCCCTCCTCCTACACTGGCGTGGGTGTCCTGAAGTTTGCCAAACTCGCGTGGAGTGTACTCGCGTGGTGTCGCTTTTGGCGTGGACGCACAGTTACGCTTACTTCATTTTAACTATCATTTTGAAGTTGAAGAAAGTCGCAGTTTGTCGTTAAACTGTTGTATAAGACCGTGAAAAACACAGAATTGGAGATACTGCACAACTCAAAGTTAGTACACCAATCAGGAGCTCCAGAGGGCTCCAGAGCCTCACCTTGAGAGAGTCCAGCTCGTCCTGGGTGAGGTTGGACCTCTTGGCCGACTCCCACAGCTCGATCACCCTTGGCTCCCTGAACTCTGCACACACAGAGGGGAGGGAACCGTCAACGCAGTGTTCACACGGCCCTGAACCCTGCAGCAGGAGGTCAGTGGACCGGAGGAATCCTGTTTGTTCTAGAGAAAACCCTTCAAGAACAAGTGCTATTAGTAGTTGGATTTTTTTTTGTTGTCAGGGACTAATGATGGAAATTAGCCTTTGGCTATAGTCCTGTATATTTACTTTTTTTTTTTAATGCAATATACTTTGTCCCTTTGTAAATAAACTTCAAACGTCAATGCTGGATGCTGAAGTGGAGCAGGATGTGTAATTGAACCCTTAACCATCGCGGTCCATATATTCAAACAGAGATACGCTGTACATCCTCTCGTTCTGTGTCCAACTAATGAGAGATGAAGCTCTGCTTTGAGACGACGCATAATCAAAACTCAGAAAATAAGATGAGAAACACAGAAAAAAACCTGGCGGGTGCCTCGTCCCAAAAGAGAGTGAATCACGAGTGATAAGAACCCCAAGGCCGCGTGGCGTCCAGTATGAGACCGGAGCAGAGAACTGGCTCCGTGTTTCGGTGTGGGGGGGGTGCTTAGTGTGAGACCGGAGGCTCTGTGTTGGCGTGTGGGGGGGGGGGGGGGGGGGGGTCCCTCACCGCTGTCCTCGCTGAAGCCCTCGTGGCTGAGCTTGCGGAGACGCTCAAAGCCCTGGTTCAGGTCCCTCATCTTCTGCTTCAGCTCCGTGTGCTTCTTCAGCACGGCCTGCTCCTTCACGTCGCCCTCCAGGGGGGAGATGACGTTCTTGTGGATCTCTGCAGGGGGCGAGAGAGGCCACAGCGAGGGAGACGGGGGAGACGGGGGAGACGGGGGGGGGGGGGGAGGGGGGAGAGACACAGAGTTTACAGGCAGACAGAGACAGGCGGAGGGAAGGATTTAATTGAATAAGACAATGATAGACGGAAGGATGAATTTGCTAATAACCAAATGACTGTAAATGCCATTACAAATGTCATGAGAGGTTTTCAATATGAAGCAATTAGCCCTAAATGATGGATGGCTGGATTTATGGTCAATATTTGCATGGGCGACGGCAGTGGGTCCCAAACTTTCCCCCCCCTTTGGTAATAATATTTGTACAAGATAATTTCCAGCAATCTTGGAAAGATTAATTTGTATTTGTTGCATGATGTACAATCTGGGACTTAATCCAATCAAATCTACCTAATGCACCCCTAGCGCAGTAAAGTTTACCTCGGATCACTTTTACAGAACAGCAAATCCTCAAAACAAATCGCACATAAGCTCTGCACGCACCGTCCTCGTTGCCGTCGGTTTCCAGATCGCTCAGACGGCCAGGGATTTCTAGTCTCCGTCATATACATTCACATTTACTCTGCTCTGTGAATGAAGAGGTCCTTGGTGCCAGCACTATTTTTTAAAGGTTTACTGATTATCAACCATCACGTCATATTTCTTTGTACTAAGTACATTTGTCAGAAGAAAGAGAATCAACAATATATCTCTGTCGGTACTAGGGGTGGGAATCGAGAACTGGTTCCAACTAACCAATCCCATCGGAATTGTACGCCTCCAACGTTATCGATTCTTCTTATCGATCCCTGCGTGACGTTTTCTGGTTTTCTCGTCGAGTGCCATGTGTTCAAAAGCCTGCGTACGAGTCAAGCGAGCTAATCAAGCAAATAATATATCCAGATTCGAAAATGGATAACGCACGGAGCAGCCAGCCTGAGCGGTAAACTGCGACCCCAAGTCATCCCCGCTGACAGCAACACGCTGCATTGGTGGAGAGACGGGCTGCAATAAACCCGATTCTCTCAACATTGACGCGCAAATCCCTGTGTGTGCCGGGCACGTCTGTGCGCTCCCAACATGTGTTCTCCGCCGCACGTAACACCGTGAATAAAAAGAGAGCCGCACTTGATCCAGATCAAGTTATGTCTCCTGTTTAAGTTGTCACGTCATTGTTTGCGCTGTGCAGTTCCGATTCCGTTTTAGTTTTTCATTGCATAGCCTAATTTTGTGATATGCATATAGTGGCACTTGATATTGACTAAGTTGATATACTGTTTCAAACAAAGAGGATATGGCCTTAGTCCTGTTTATGTCTCCTCTTGTCACGTTATAGCCTACATTTGTGATTGAATCTCTGTTAGTGTTTGTTTGTTTTTTGTGGGGGGGGGGGGAGGGGGGGGCAGGGCCTCGTAGATATTCAAATATATTCAAATACATTGTTTGATATCCGTTCAAACTATTTTTCTTAAAGGTGACAGCCATATATAGTAGTAGTATAGTCGTTTTTATTAATAAGGCAGAGCGATCTGCATACAAATATCTTCCGGTTTCATGCTGTTGATGACACCGATAGCTCTCAGGCAGCTGGCCCCTCGACATCGCCTCAAGTTACCCCTAGATTTTCTTTCCTACTCTATATCCTGTCATGGTGTTGTTCAGTATGTAAAAAATTAAAATGTAATGGTTGCTTTTGGTGCAGAAGACTGTAGAACTCCTTTTTTGCCACTCAATGAACTACTCAGGAATCGGTAAGAGAATTGATAAGGAATTGGATCGATAGGCAGGATCGACAATGGCATCGATATTGATAAAAACTTATCAATTCCCACCCCTAGTCGGTACAGTAAGGATGTTCATAGAAGCAAGTGCCAAGCACTAACAATCACTAGGTTAACCCATTCCCCATATACAACAAGATAACTAGGTTGTAGCTGTGGAGCTTCGACCGTTCAGAGACGCACAAACACACGACAAATCGCGTGTGACCCACGATGACCTCGTTCTTGGCTCACACCGGCTCACTCAGTTCATGTACGGCCACTATAAAGTCTGAGACTTTGTGCCTACGCCCAGTGGGCCATTTTAATGGTGTGCGTCAGTGTGTTTGTTGTCTGTTTGTTTACAGCTCTCATAGCGGTTTGTTCTGCCTGGGCTTTGTTTTATACCATCTGTACCTGAGCTCTCCCCCTCACCAGTACAATACGTCCCCTGTTCCATCCCGGTGATGTGTGCCAAGTGAACTTTATTGCTGAAGCAAAGCAACTACAGTAGATATCTAGAAACAATGCAGTTAACGATGCAGTTCATTTATACCTAGAAATGATGCTGTTAATGTCTATCTAGAAACGACACAGCTAATGTATATCTAGAAACGACGCAGTTAAAGACCGGGTAAACCAAATTCAGTATTTTTCTTCTTATCATATTAATTAGGCCTTAAATGTGTCCCTCAAAACATGTAAAAAATATTTTTCCCATTCATCATTTCCTTGAGGAGCTAGGCCTCAGAGAATGTTCTGTGTGCAGGTTTAAAATGGGCGGGTCTACATCGAAGACCGCTTTACGTAAAGCGGTCTTCGATGTAGACCCGCCCCCTGCTGCCCTCTAGGTATAAATACATTAACCGCGCACTAGCATTCTGTGGTTTCACCCGTCTATGGTTTTACCGCTCACGAGTCTGGTTTGAATTGTCAGTTTGCAGCTAGCTTGCCCGTTATGCCTCTTCAACCTCGTTGGTGCATCTTCCCTGGATGCCACAGTGGGAAACGTAACGTTAACGGTTCGTTTACTTTATTTAAGTTTCCGACCGAAGACGGTCTCTCTCCGGTGATGGGCGTGGTTTCCTGGCCTGCAGCGCACACGCCCCCACCGTCCTGAGCCAGGGATTACTGCTCATTTTTCATCAACTTTGAAGCATAATTTTATATACTTCGCGATTTTTTTAGTCCTTCAAATTTGGCAGGGTGGTTAATAATATATTTTCCTGTGGTATTATAAACTCAAAACCCATAATTATTCTTGGTTTACCCGGTCTTTAATGTATATCTAGAAACGATGCAGTTAATGTATATCTAGATACACGATGCAATTAATGTATTTGCATATTATTTGTCAATGATGGCCCCCATTGCACTCCTGATCATCCCCAGGGATCCCCCACTCTGCGTTCCTTCTCTAGATCTCCTCCTTGCTAATTAAGGGAGTTTTTTCTTGCCCTCTGCGGGCGCTAGGGTCATGGGGGGGGGGGGCCTGTTAAGCCCTTTGAGACTGGACCCTCTGATTAAGGGCTGTACAAATCGAATCATCCCGTCTCCCAGTACCACCGAGCCGCCGGCTCTAGGCACCACCAGGCTACGAGGCTGAGCGGCTGACTCAAAGGGGTGCTTCACCTCTCACACTCAAACCGCGACACACCGCGTATTGGGCAGAGCCAAGCACGCCACCGGACCACAATCTTCTGCCGCAACATTTTTTAGAGTGGTGATTTCTTCACAGAATTGCCTGTAAAACAGGCGAAGTGAAGGATGGAAGGCTTTAAAGAAGGGCAGATACGAGCGGCAGAGAGGATATTGGATGGAGCCACTCAGGCTGAAGCCGTGCGGCGGAGCGTTCGATCGAGGACGGCCCGACCGGAGAGGTGCAGTCCGCTGAGGCCGTTGCTGCAGCGGACCCTGGCGCAGCCTTCGCCACAGCCTCCACCAGAGCCTCTGCCAGAGCCTCCGCCACAGCCTCCACCAGAGCCTCTGCCAGAGCCTCCGCCACAGCCTCCACCACAGCCTCCACCACAGCCTCTGCCAGAGCCTCCGCCACAGCCTCCACCACAGCCTCTACCAGAGCCTCCACCACAGCCTCCACCACAGCCTCCACCAGAGCCTCCACCACAGCCTCCACCAGAGCCTCCACCAGAGCCTCCACCACAGCCTCCACCACAGCCTCCACCACAGCCACAGCCTCCACCAGAGCCTCCACCAGCCTCCACCACAGCCTCCACCACAGCCTCCACCAGAGCCTCCACCAGAGCCTCCACCACAGCCTCCACCACAGCCTCCACCACAGCCTCCACCAGAGCCTCCACCACAGCCTCCACCACAGCCTCCACCAGAGCCACAGCCTCCACCACAGCCTTCGCCACAGGAAGGTAACCGGAGGGTTGCTGGTTCGATCCCCAGATCCCTGGAGTGTCGAGGTGTCCATGAGCAAGACGCCTCACCCTAACGACCGCATATTATCATGGTTTAACTTATACTTCTGGGTTTGATATATCTATGTTTGGGATATCGGCCGCTATATCGGAATATATCTACTCCCTAATAACGGTAATAATATCGGCCCCTTAAGTCCAGTATCTGTCTGGCTCTAATTTCACTACTACTACAGCTTTAACGTGGACCGCAGAGAGTTCCGAGGTTGTTTGCTTCAATATTTATTTAGGTATTTGATATCCATGCAAGCAAACGCAAACCCCCCCCATCCAACAGAAGTCCATTCAACATCCACCGCAACATGAGACGCATGTATACACATCCCTGCTTCTCATGACCGATACTGGACCGGACTTCCAATGAATGTGCTGCCCTTCGATTTCCGATTTAAAACATCTAACATTAGAACCAAGGTATATATGGGAGGTATACATTTCCAACATCCACACCACAGGTCAAAGTCAAGGGAAAGCCTGTGGTTCTGCTGTCTCTGCCCCAGACTCGCTCTCCTTCTCACACCATCGGCCTGCAAATGAGCCGGCTCATCTTCTGTGTAATCCAGCCTGAATCGATAGCCCACAACTACCACATGATCCAGGAACAGAAGCCCCTTCATCCTCTGACCTCCCAACCTAATGTCTGCACCCTCATCTGCAGCTTTAAATCCTGGCACTTAATATACACACTTATTGTATGTTGTATGTCCTTGCACTTAATGTACGCACTTATTGTATATTATATATTATATATTAAATATTGCACATTTCCCCACTGTGGGACGAATAAAGGATTATCTTATTTTATGTTGTACGGCCTGGCACTTAATGTACGCACTTATTGTATGTTGTACGTCCTGGCACTTAATGTACGCACTTATCGTATGTTGTACGTCCTAGAACTTAATGTATGCACTTATTGTATGTTGTACGTCCTTGCACTTACAAATAGTACTTAGCGTTGTGTAGCGTCTTATCCTAGTTGTCTTTGTTGTATACGGGGAATGGGTTAACCTAGTGATGGTTAGTGCTTGGCACTTGGTTCTATGTACATTCTTACTGTACTGACAGAGATATATTGTTGTTTCTCTTTCTTCTGGCAAATGTACTTATTGTCGCTTTGATAAAAGTGTCTGCTAAATGCCCCGAATGTAAATGTTAGCCAAACAATTCTATGCATCCTCAGGTCCGAAACCAAACAGCCTGGGTCTACTTCCAGCATTTGCAAAAGCAATTTGAAAGCAATACAAGTGTAACATATGAATATAATTCAATAATTAATGGAACAATTCAGGGTGACACACGTTCATGAGGACAATATCACTCAGGAATAGATGGGTACACGGGTAAAGAATATCTCGATGTTGAAGCAAGCTGGATTCTGCATGACCCTGGAAGTGGGAAAACACGTGTGGTTTCTGCCAACAGAACATTGAGCACTTTGAGGAACGAAGGAGAATATTCCGGGTGAAAACCCGCAGCGATGCAGCAGGCGGGCGACACTCATCAGTCAGAGAGAGCTTCGGGGATGAGGTGGGAGCCGTTTCTATATGCAGCCGGTTCGGGGCGGGATGTGACAGACAGCGGGGGTGGATGCGGTGCGTGGCAGAGTGCGAGCGAGCAGTCACACAGCTCACTCTTCTAGTGCTCGACGGAGAAAGACAGATTGTTCCTCCGGTTGAATCAGGGAGGAAAAAGTTGAAGAAAGAGGGCGAGCTAAAGTTGACTAAACTCTAACTTAGATTATGAGACAATGGATCACTGATCAGTATCTGCTAATTGCACTGTTTCTAATTAAATAATCGTTTTATACAAGGATGGTTGTTCATAAACTTTGTGATCATTTGTTCCATGTGAATCTGCGAGCTGTGTTTAATAATGTATTGTTATGGAGTTTAATTCATAACCAAATCTGATTAAAAGGGGAGGTACCAGAGGAGAGATGTTTTAGTTTGTGTACAGTGTATTAATTATGTATTATTGCTGAGCCTTCATTTTAGTTTGGGTTCATTTTAGTTTGTGTAGTTTATTAATTCTGTTTATTACACGGCTCTCCTCAATGCTGTGGAGCGCTCTGTTCACTTGCATGGGCCTTCCCGACTTCCGGTGGTGAACTATTTTTCAATAATGACCGTTGCTAAGCATATAAATGCCCGCTGTCAAGGAAAGTCAAGTGATTCACATCTTTCGTATCACTCCACAAGTAGTCCGGTAACTTATCAACCCCAGCGTACTCGGTTGCTAAGCGACGTCAACGTCTTTGGCGGACTATTTCTCTGCTGCTCAACACTACGAATGCTGGTAACAAATGAATTGTAAAAAGCCCCTTCAGGGCGAAGCAACACACCTCCGCTTCGCGTCGGTGTCTGGTTCACCCTGTCGGGGCTTATTTCCTGATAATGACCGGCGTTCTATACATTATCCCTTACATAATTGCTGAGCCTTGCTATAATGTGATGGTGCCTTTTGTTTTGTTTTGTTTTTACTTTAGTTTAAGGTTGAGATTTATGTGATTAAAACCAAGCAGGATGACTAATCCACAGGGTTATCACCTCTTTGAATCCATAACTTACAAGCCGATAACAAATTGAATTAATCAGCCTAATCAGGGACATGTATTAGCCTTGCGATAAACACTACGGTTCAAAGGTTTGGGGTCACTTAGAAATGTCCTTATTTTTTAAAATAAAAACACTTCTTCAATGTTTCAATGAACATAACATTAAAAGAATGGAAGATTGGAAACTGCATATTTTTAACGGAATATCTACATAGGTGTACTGGGGTCCTTCTAACGGTACATTGTTTAGCTCATCCTGTTGATTCGATAATTGATGTTTAGAAAACCCTTGTGCAAAATTATGCAAGCACAGCTGAAAACTGTCGAATAAAAGTGAGAGTTTTCATGGAAAACGTGAAATTGTCTGGGTGACCCCAAACTTTTGAACGGTAGTGAAGCTAACGAGTAGAGATGCTGCTATGGATCGGACGCTGATCACGATCGTCCGATATTGGCAAAAATAGCGTGATCGGAGAACCACGAAAGCGCCGATCCAAAAAGCCGATCAATTGACGTAAATTACTCACGCAATTTTTTTTTTTGCTTCCACTTTCCAGTGGCAGCATGAGTTCTGCCGTCTAAAACATTGTGCTACGCTGCCAGGATTTCACGGGGTCACTGTAATGATGGCAAAAAGAAGTTTTGTTTACGGAGCACTTGCATAGCTCAGTAAGCGCGCAGGGACATTTCAGTACCGTAAAACCAGCAGTTTGCGCGCGCAGGAACATTTCAGTATTGTATATGACACATTCTACCGACATCCTACCGTCACATTCTACCGAGGCCTTGATGAACGCATTGAGCGACGTGTTTCTGTCACTGGGGATCCAAAGAGAAAAAATAAAGAGTCCATTGGAACAGAAACTGGTGCTTGCCTGCTATCCAGATTATATATAAAAGATATGGAATCTTCCATATATTTTATATATAATGTATATATATAATATATTCCCATTCCCCTGCCATTCTGTGATCGGCAATCGGCAGATCATGATTTTGGTGATCGGTAATCGGTGATCGGGCCCAAAGATGCTGATCGGAGCATCTCTACTAACGAGTAATTAGCGAAAAGCTTTGGTTAATGGAAGAGTCAACAAGCCTGGGACAGCAGTGCATCATAGCCATCCTCCTCTCTCCACACTTCTGCTGCATCGGTAAAAGCAAGCAGCCTCTGCCTCCTCATCAGACTGGCTCTGAGTCCGAGTCACGCCCCTGATTTGTGTGTCTCTGCTCTGTACACGGAGAGGTCCTTGGTGCCAGCACTATTTTTTTTTTTAAGGTTGACTGATTATCACCCGTCACCTCATATTTCTACATAATGACGTCCCTTCAGATGTATTCATGAGCAGTCAAAGTCGCTCTTGGTTACTCACTGCAGTCGCCTGACGAACGAGCGGCACTAGAATTAGACTCCCAAATGGAAACGACTCACAGGCGAACACTCCCGACAACATAAGTCAGTCGAATGTTTCCTCGGCTGATCCTACCGTTCCTGGGGGATTTATTTAAAAACGAAGAGTTAAAAAAGCATTTTACCACGATCCCGGGAAAAACTAGCGATCCAAACAACTACTTTCCACCCTAACTTCGGTATCGGCCCCTAAAATCCAGTATCTGTCGAACTCTAATTCCACCACTACCATGGCTTTAATGTCGACCCCAGACAGTTCCGAGGTTGCTTGCTTCAATTTTTAAGTCTTTGATATCCGTGCAAGCAGACCTCCCTCCATCCATATTTTATGCTTGATTCATGCTGCACCTTAAATGCATGTGATAGGACGGAGGGGCTGGGCGTATATAACCCGTCCCGGGCGATGTTACAATCCTAACCATTATAGCGTTTGCATGCATCCTACCTTAATATTTCGAGTACCCTTTCCTCTCCAAAAAAACTCACTTACTCTTAGTTTTACATAAGCCACCTCAATCGAGGTCATAAAATGACAAAAAGAGAGTGGTTTGCATCCCGTCTAACAACGTTTCTGCTGTTTGCGTGAGCCATTACTGTCCAAAAATACATCAAAGCCAGACACAAAGCTGAGCTGTTGCTTTGCTCAGCAAGAATCCATCTCGAACGCCGACATCTACGTAAAAGGAACAATAATGAGGAAGATTTGAGTGTTTGAAGTTTTTTTTTGCTGAACGCGATAATTTTCCCCTCGCGGCGGCAGGAGAGAGGTTTGCAGGACCTTTGACGCCGCGTTCACACTGCACACGTCCGTCGACGGATGGGGGCTTTTTGACATATCCATGTGTTTTCCCGGGTTGTATCACAAAGGCATTTTTCATTTCACAGTGTAGTTGCGTATATTTGCATAACGCGATCTGATTGGCCGACGGATCTGTCGCTGCCTGAAAAGTTTAACATTTCTAAACTTTTTGACGTAGGCAACGGAGCCGACAGAACGGACGGACCCACGGTGCCTTTCGAGAGCGCCCCATGCAAAGTCGATGAGATCCGTCAACGGACGCATGCAGTGTGAACGCGGCGTGAGTCACTCCAGTGGGGAGGTGAGCGATGGGGGAGACAGACGCATGCTGCTCCTGTTCTTAAGATGCACCGGCGATCGGGGAGACAGACTCTTGCTGTTCTTAAGACGCATCGGCCTTCAGATGAACCCGCTGGCATGAGGTGGAAGGAGTGCAAGAAGGAGGAGAAGATGAATACGGGGAGCCACGGGGGGGGGGGCGGCCCCGCTGTGCTCACCCTCGGTCCGGCTCACGGTGTCCATGACGATGTTGTACTCGTGGATCTTGTCCTTGTGATGCTGGAACTCTCGCCGCAGACTCAGCAGCTCCTCGTCCAAGAACTTCCCAGAGTTCTTGGCCTGGCAGGGGCGAAGGGGGGGATTTGAAGTTTATACCAAAGAAATAAAAGGCAGGGAGGAGGACACTTGAAGTTTATACCAAAGATATTTGAAATTTGGGTTATAAACTAAAAACTAAAATCCTAATATAATAAGGGATTTTTATAGGAAATATCATTGAGAAATTATTATGAAAAGTATATAAAAATACATGATTTGCAGACACCAACCTTTTGCCAGAGCTTGTCCAGCCTGGGGTCATCGAACATGTCGCCCTCCTTGGTGTCGTGGTCCTTGAGGGAGTTGCTCTCCAGCGACCGTGTGTCCCTCTTCCCGTCCATCTCGTACTTGGCCAGGATGACTACACAACATCACAGCATCAACACACAGGTTCATCTACAACAAGTCAACACACAGGTCCAAACTACAAGTCAAACTACAAAACATCAGAACACAAGTCAAACCACTTGGCCAGGATGACTAGACAACAACACAGCATCGACACACAAGTCAAACTACAAAACACTATTTAAACTACACATCATCAAAACACAAGTCAAACTACACTGAATGACAACAGTCAAACAAAACAGCATCACAACAGTCAAATGACACTACATCATTAGTCTGGGTACCTCCAGCCCGTTCTGCTGGCGATTTGAGTTCGCCCTGCAGAAGAGTCTGGAGAAGAGCAATACATAGCCTTCTGCTTCCGATACGTTTTTGCGGGAGCCAATCACCAAGCTGGCTTCTCCCCCTGGCGTGCTATTGGCTGGTTTAACACAACGACGTCAGGGAAGCGACGGCAAGCAGCCAATTGCGTACAGAGTCAGTTGAACTCGGCCCGTTGATCACGCCTCTTGTGCTGAAGAAAATGACAGCAGCCTCCCCAGACCAACGTGCAATCTACGATGGAGCTTGGTCTGGCAATAGCCAGGCTACTACATCATAGCATAAGTAAAACTACCAAACATCAGTGTCAAACATGAATCAATAAGCAGGCCTAGGCCTGTTTAAAGAACCCTCAGCTTAAGTGGGTTCAGAGGTGACCTTGGTCAGCAGTTTGGAACTCCTCAACCTCTGAATCAGCGTTCTCTTACCAGTAAAAACGTCACTTATTAACTGGTGTCAAGATGCCAGCCTACCTCCTCCCAGTTCATGGTTTCAAATGTCACACCAATGCAAAATAGCCTTTTTTTTTCAACAGTTTACAACTTAAAGGCTAAAAATATTTGTCATTTGAATACTTTGTCATTACGATACGCTTTTTTCCAACGCGACTTACAATCAGTACATCTGTCAGAAGAAAGAGAAACAACAATATACCTCTACCTGTAGAGTAAGGATGTTCAAAGAACCAAGTGCCAAGCACTAACCATCACTAGGTTAACCCATTCCTCGTATACAACAGCGATAGCTAGGATAAGACGCTACACAATGCTAAGTACTATTTTTAAGTGCCAGGAGGACGTACAACAACATACAATAAGTGCGTAAGAGGGGTGGGAGGGGGTAGGGAGGGGGGGCTATGCAGAGTCAAGGTGAACTCGGTCAAACTCTTCACTTGTCAAACTCAAATTGATTTCAAATGAGCATCACAACAGCCAACAAAAGACCAATTCAGCATCTCTTAGCACACACACACACACACACACACACACACACACACACACACACACACACACACACACACACACACACACACACACACACACACACACACACACACACACACACACACACACACAAGGTTCAACTGAAGACAGCTCCTTTGTTCAGTAAACGCCGTCTCACTGTTGAAGTTCTGTCTGAGCTTGGCCTCCTTCTCCCCGCTCTCGTCCAGACCCTCCATCTTCAGCTTCTTCCACTGCAGCTCGTCCTTCTCCTGGATCTTCAGGTCACTGTGGAGCTCTGACAGGCGCACCGGGGCCAGCTGCATCTGAGGGGGGGGGGGGGGGACACCGCGGTGGTCAACATCAGACCAGAGAGGAGCCTTCACTTCATTCAAATTAACCAGAAGCCCAATGTTTATTATGAATGAAGTGAAGCCTGCTGATTGATTCAATTGTGCAAGGGTTCAACATGGTCCCTCAATCAAAACCTATCAACTATAGAGGGACCAGGAATCTCCCAGCATAGGTGCATCCTTCCCTTGACAGCCAGTTCGTCGGGAGCAGTCAGAGTGAGGGCGTCTTGCTCAGGGACACCTCGACACTCTAGCTAGGAGGAGACGGGGATCGAACTGGCAACCTTCCGGTCAAGCTATCCAGCTACCTCTAGCTGCGAACCCGTTGTACCTCCTGAGCCACATGGCGCCCATTTAAAGCCCTTCAGTGTGCATGGTGGTGGTGGATGAGGGTGCTCGGTTCCTCCTACCCTGATGGCCTTGTCCCAGACCTGGTTCAGCTTGGAGATCCTGAACTCCACCGCTTTGCCTTCACCCCCCGCCGGCTTCTGCTCGTTCTTTTCCCGGGAGTATTTCCCCGTCATGACCACCCCGGAGACGAAGCAGCACAGCACGGCTGCAACACACTGTAGCTTCATGTTTGTGGACACGAAAGCCTCCCAAAAGCGGAGAAAGAAGATCTAATTCAAAAGCTAAGGGGGGATAAGTCCAGTGTTTCTGTGCAGCTCTCAGACGGATGACCCGGTCATGTGATTTCAGGAAGGGGAAGGGCGTTCGTGGAGTTTGCATTATGGGATTTGTAGTTTTTGTTGAGGCGCGCTTTCGATGCTGGCAATTCAAGCACAGATATTATTAAACTACAATTTGAAGGGTCGTTACTTCAACTGCAAGCGGTTTCCTAGTAACGGAGACTGCGAGACCTCTGAGCAAATAGGATGCATCCACGCATTAGGTGGATGGGTCGGGTGAACTCACGCAATCCAGTCCAACTTCTGGGGTAGCAGTAGAAGTATACCTACTTAGATAGACTTATGTATGTTACTAAATGGTTGCACAATTTAATGAATATAAATATAATAAATAATAAATATGATAAAGTTGTTTTTTAAATGGTTCATATAGAACAATGTTTTTGAAAGAATACCACCACTAAAACCTTCGTCACACACACACACACACACACACACACACACACACACACACACACACACACACACACACACACACACACACACACACACACACACACACATGCACACACGCACGCACATGTGTGTGCACAGACAGACAGACAGACAGACAGACAGACAGACAGATAGACAGACACACACACACACACACACACACACACACACTTAAATGATGCATGCATCAAAAGGTCTGAGTAATTGTATGTACTCAAACGATTCATGTACTTTTGGGAATTGAAATGTAATGTAAAATAGGAATGCATGGGTTATAGGAAAGTAAATTTCCTCAATCACCAAATAAACGGAAACCATTAACCAATATAAGGTCACATGACATAAATTTAAATTGGTTTCAGAGCAACTTTAACGACGGTTCTGTTACCATAACGACAGAATTCCCATAGAGAGTTATGCCCTGTTATGTTACGGATGTTGGCAACTGGAATGTTATCAAAGTATTATTGCTCAAAATATTAACACAGTATTAAAGGAAGAAAGTCTAACCAAGAGCAAAAGCAATGGATTGTAAGTTGATATTATTGTAGATTTAGATAGGCACCAGTGTTTGTGTAATATATTGTGTGAATATCAGGTTCAGAATTGTCATAATAGACTAATATAATTTTAATTCATAGGCCTATCATTGCTATCATTGAATGTACACTTTTGCAGGTGTTCACCCGTTCGTCGTGTACCTAGAGTTGGTCCACCCATACTTGTTTTTTATTAATTATCTTACAATTAAATTCTCTGTAATTGTGATCCTTCTTCAATGCAAATGGATGCTTGAGAGTTCATCTCTTTTCAATGGACATTTTTAATATTTTTTTTAACTCAAGGTTAACACACAGGGATAATTAGTTAGAATTATGCTCAAATGAAATTGCCTTGAAAGGAACCTCTTTCATGCATTGGCAAATAATATTCTACGTTTCTATAATTCAAGCGATTATTTCTAAATCATCCAAAAAAATCTATTTCTTTCCTTTCAACCCAACCTATCTAAACATAACATAACCTCACCTCCTCTGACCTATCTTTAATTTAAAAAGGTAATTTATTCTAGTAAGGTCTCCTAACACCAGAGATGGAAATGTGCTTCTCCCCTCCTCACTCAGACCTGGTGATGGATATAGGAGGCCACAGTCTCCGCTGTACCAGGCAGAGACGCAAGAGGTTGATGGACTTCCTCAGCGATACTTGCTCATGGGTCAGTGACACCACACATATTGGTATTGATTTTCCAGAACGATCTTCAGCCTCTAACGAGGTTTTTTTTTATACTGCACTCATCACTTCATCATCAGGTTTGCGTCAAAAGTGTGGATATTTGTTTGGTATCTGGTGTAAGTCACTGCGTCTTTCCCATGACGTATTTTGATCCTGGCGAATGCGTCTCTCGTGAAGAAGGATGAGTGGTTGATCTTGAGCTCGTATCCAATAATAATTTCTCTCTATGAACCCTCCATCTCATATCTCAAAAGCACGGAGTTGAACAAATATCCACTTCATGTCTCGAATAGCGTCAGTCTTTCATTCAAAGGTCAGCTTGCGTCTCTCTGAGATAAAGTTGGAAGCCGATTTAAGCACATATTAGAGAGAAATAAATAAAAGAGAAGAGTCACGATCCATGTTGCGTCACAGATCAGGGGTGATATCGTTTAGGGCACTTTCCACCGATGGTTAAGTGAGCGATTGAATTGACCCCACAGAAGCGGAGTGAGTTGGTACTTGATACGTTTAAAAAGCAACCGAGGAAGGCCCTGTTATGAGCATTGAACAATCGACTCAGATGACATTATACTTAAGCGCTTAGCATAAAGTACTTTTCTACATGACCATGAGTCAACTCAAGGGAAGCGAAGCTGCTTTGATACGTGAAAGCCTTCTCTAACATACGGGAGAATAGACGATACAGAATCATTCCTCATTACGAGAGCACCTCGGCCCGTTCTATGCAGCGCTAAAAGCTTTTAGTTTAACCCACTGGGATCTGGTGGAAAGAAAAGGAAGAGCGATTCTCAGCATGACTAAAGTATTATCACACAATTGTCTGTGTACTGTATCTCTGTCTCTCTGTCTGTCTCTCTATCTCTCTATCTCTCTGTCTCTCTGTCTCTCTGTCTGTCTCTCTATCTCTCTGTCTCTGTCTCTCTGTCTCTCTGTCTGTCTCTCTGTCTCTCTGTCTCTCTGTCTGTCTCTCTATCTCTCTATCTCTCTGTCTCTCTGTCTCTCTGTCTGTCTCTCTATCTGTCTGTCTCTCTGTCTCTCTGTCTGTCTCTCTGTCTCTCTGTATGTCTCTCTGTCTCTCTGTCTGTCTGTCTGTCTCTCTGTCTCTCTGCCTGCCATCATACATCCCCATGTTCCTTCTGGAACCTTCTGGAACCTTCTGGTCCATGCGGGCTAACCAGAGTACCCAGGGTATTAGTAAGAGAAGTAAAGAGTGAGAGAGAGATAACTGAATTAAGGACAGAGAGGGAGAGAGAGAGAGGGGGGAAGAGAGAGAGAGAGAGAGAGAGAGGGAGAGGGAGAGAGAGAGAGAAAGGGGGAGGGGGGAGAGAAAGAGAGAGAGAGAGAGAGAGAGAGAGAGAGAGAGAGAGAGAGAGAGAGAGAGAGAAAGAGGGAGATGGAGAGAGGGAGGGAGAGAGAGAGATAGAGGAGAGTCTGGGCAGCTTGGAAGGTTGGTGTGAGGGTGAATCCTAATTCAATTAGAGATACATTCAATCACTGGCCAAGAACAAAACACAATCATTAAGGCCAAACTATAAACAACAATAAACTGACTATCATGTTGTTATCAACACTAATTGATCCAGAGGGAACAGCAATTGAGTTATATCGTCCGGAAGGAATAGTTTCTTTTGTATTTAATGGTCCCCTGCAGCGATTCTTAAGCACTATAGAAAACCTGTCTGAAGTAGCTTGTTGTTTCTGTACCAAAAAGGAACACGGTTTCACAGAACCTCCATAACCTTTACAAAGACTCTATTAAGATGCAAATTAAAAATGTCCCTTTTGCACCATTGAGTCGCCAGCTAAAATGTGTCACACGATTACGCTATGAAGCACATTGAAGCAATGTATATAATTGCAATCCAGTTTTAGAAATGAGCTGTTCTGTAAATATTAAAAATAATGTAATTGTGCAACTGCTGTTTTTTCGGCTGGCAATATTTGATTATTAGACACAATGCAAATAAGTACTACTCAGTTTGTGGATCAATCATTCAATCAATGTATTGTTTAAAGTGCAGTCGCACCATCGAAATGGTCTCAGAACACGTAAAAACAACAAAAAAAACAATGTCAACACATCAATAAAAAGTCTACTGTCAAGATGTAATATAATTTGATATGAGTTTATGAAGACAGATACTGTTTACTAATCATTAGAGACATCGGCTATCGGTGCTGAACAGAAAGCCTAAAATTAACTTAAATCAGAATAAACATTCAATCAAATTAAAGTCAATTCAATTAAAATTCCATTCAATTCAAATAAACAAACCAACTCAGTCATCTGTCTCCTTACCAGGGGCCATCTCAGCGTAGCCAAAAGGCCAGGAGAGGAGCCAAGACTCCACTCCACTCTTACGCAGAGGTCTCCACCTCCTCCACCTCCTCCACCTCCTCCACCTCCTCCACCTCCCCCACCTCCTCCACTTCCTCCACCTCCCCCACCTCCTCCACCTCCCCCACCTCCTCCACCTGGACCCCGTCCAACCAGCCTGGCCCGTCGCCGACCCACACCTCCTCCACCTCCCCCACCTCCTCCACCTCCCCCACCTCCTCCACCTCCCCCACCTCCCCCACCTCCTCCACCTCCCCCACCTCCCCCACATCCTCAACCAGGGACAGCACCAGCGGTGGGCCCCAGGAGCCCGGGGCCAGCGGGGGCCCCCTCCCCACCTCCCCCCACCTGCTCCACCTGGGTAGACTACGACGGTGGGCCCCAGGAGCCCGGGGCCCGCGGGGGCCTCCTCCCGGCGTCTGAGAAGGAGTTCCTGGAGGACATGCTGTCTGATCGTCCCAGGTACCTCAGCTGGTCCCAGCAGAGGCCCCCGTGGTACTGGGACCAGGCCGCGGCCGACCTCCACACTACACGGGGCCCGTGGCGACTCTGAACGGGTTCAACGGTGTAAAACTGATTAAAACACACGATGACGCTGATCAATGTCCCGCACAACCGTTATGATCGGACCCGTGTCATTTTATACTCACTCATCCCAGTCCCACTTCTGGAGTAGCAGAAGGAGTAGATCTACGTAACCCATGTGTGTTGCTAAATGGTTGCACAATTGAATCAATTTCACTAATGAATCCATTCGTTTTTTACTTGTTCGTATAGAACGTATGACAATAGCATACCACCACCACGCCCCGCCCTCCATCACACACACAGACACACACGCATGTACACGCACACACGCACACACACACACACACGCACACACACACACACACTCACTCACACACACGCACACGCGGACGCACCGCCACGGGCACACACACACACACACACACAACACACACACACACACACACAAATCTCTGAGGTTCAACTGAAGACAGCTCCTTCATTCAGTGAATACCGTCTCACCGTTGAAGTTCTGTCTGAGCTTGGCCTCCTTCTCCCCGCTCTCGTCCAGACCCTCCATCTTCAGCTTCTTCCACTGCAGCTCGTCCTTCTCCTGGATCTTCAGTTTGCTGTGGAGCTCTGCACACACACACACACACACACACACACACACACACACACACACACCTAAATGAGCATGAGGTAAAAGGTTTGATGAATTGTATGTACGCAAACGATTCATGGCCACTTCTTGGATCTTGAATGTAATGAGCGAGGGTCAAATCATAACGGCTGTGCGGGGACTTCATGTTTTATACGGTCAATTAGAAAAAGTGGAAGGTTCTATAAATGTTTCTGCTCTGCCTTTTATTCATGGTACTTGACATTGTTGATGGAAATTAATACGATTACGGTTTATGGTTGACGTTGGCAGCGGTTGGGTTTGCAGCACGGCAAAGAGTATGAGCAATGATTTAGTTTATTCCACTCAAATTAAGTTAATTAGCACATGGGCATAAGCTAACCACTGAATAAAAACGTACTTATATACCGATTGGTTGTGAAACATAGACAGCATAGACCCTATATTTAGCAGTTATATGTTTTATTTTTTTTTGAATGGTTTTATTTCCCATACTTCTTTGTTAGTACTACATTAAGGAGGATTTAATTAAACAGTCATGGTGTGTAAAACGTCTCACTGGGCAGGACGGGCTGCCTGCTGTGTT
>NC_140273.1:1646453-1647618 GCF_964030765.1 Micromesistius poutassou | reverse complement strand
CCCTGACTGCTCCTGACGAGCTGGCTCGTCGCCCTGCGTGGTCGACTCCGCCGTCGGTGTGTGAATGTGTGCATGAATGGTTGTAAGTCGCTTTGGACAAAAGCGTCAGCAGTCGAGATGGGAGGCCCTACTCTGGGTCTGATGGTGTCACCCCACCGGAGGGGAATTAAACGATGATCACCTCTGAGCTAACGAGATGAAAGCAGGAAGTGGGCGGGTTGGCTCATTTGGACTCGAATACTTCAGAGAGGATCCTGTGAAGATCCTGGGGGGAATACGATTCTCCCAGAGGATCAATAACGTAATCTGAAAAGGCTTATCAGAAACCCAGTGGATAAATATGCAAATGTATATTCATATATAATACATAATGCATCTTAGCTTTGCCTTTCTAGGATTAAAGACAGCCATTAGTATAGCCTTTCCCCAATTGATATTCACACCAGCAGAGCCCTGAGAATATCTAAATAGTAAGTAGGTGTCAGAGGGCATTCTAACCGGCAGCTTTGGAGGTATTTGAATATGTATTGTTGTCAGAATATTTTCATGAATCCCGACACACGGTAATTCTTCCGTAAGCTGCACGCGACAGCATAGTGAAGGGTGAAATAGAGGGACAGGAAGATCCAGAAAGTTCTTATGAATCTTCCATTGAAAAAGTTTGAAGATGAGTTTCTTTGGAAGTTGAGCAAACTTTTGTCTGAGGGTGAATGAGTTTGGTTGGATTTCTTCATACAAAGATGAGAGCTTTTGCTCAATCTGTTGAGGACAGTGAGATACAGATCAGAGAAGTATAGAGGACACGACAAAAACTATTACACAACGGCTGGCCTTCTCAAAGAAGATGTGTGTGTGTGTGTGTATGTGTGTGTGTGTGTTTTGTGTGTGGGTGTTTGTGTGTGTGTGTGTCTGTGTGTATTGCTGTGTGTGTGTGTGTGTGTTTTGTGTGTGTGTATGTGTGTGTGTGTGTGTGTGTGAGTGTGTGTCTGTATGTGTGTGTGAGTGTGTGTCTGTATGTGTGTGTGTGTGTGTGTGTGTGTGTGTGTGTGTCTGTTTGTGTGTGTGTGTGTGTGTGTGGTGTGTGTGCGCATGTGTTTTGTTCGGTGTGTGTGCATCTGCCAACATTCCCACCCGACCCCCACTGGATCACACACACACAAAATGA
>NC_140273.1:1626453-1628953 GCF_964030765.1 Micromesistius poutassou | reverse complement strand
CATTTTGATGCATCCTGACGCGTCGCTAGGACAACGGGGTGTATGCTCCGACGCGGCTCTACTCCAGCCCTAAAGTCTGTGGAGAATCACGCTGGTTCTCGGGGAGTTAGCGTGCAGAACCGACACTGAACCAGCACAAGAACCAGCCCAGCACCGGCTCTGGGTTTTTTGCATTGGTGGGAAAAGGGTAAGAGAGGGGACCCCTTCTTGCCAAGAGAGCAAGAGCATGGTTAGTTAGCCTTCATTCAACATCGCTTTTCCTCAATATTCCGCAGGATCGATTTCCCAGAGAGATTACGGTGGTTGGTCAGTGCATTCAGACGTTTACAGTGGGTATTGTTCTAACCGTATATTCCATTTGTGGATCACATTGTCGTCTGGGTGAGACGTTTGGGTGAGACATTGGGTGAGACATTGAGTGAGCACAACTAAACCAAAACAAACAACACATTAGGGAAGCATTACGGTTTCCTAACTCCTACGTTTACATCTCAAACAGGGACTCTAAAAGCTCGGTGGATCCTCTCCATCCAGACTGTAAGCAGCACCCGATTAGTGTCATAGTTTATGGACGTAATTAAAAGACGCCGTGTCAGAGATCTGTCTGTGTGCCGCTCCACAGATAGGTCTAGGTCGATGGTGGCGGGGTATTCTGGTCCTGGTATTGATTTTTACTTTTTCCTTGCAAGGTTGAACCCAATCCTCTCCCGACAAACCATAAGCTCCTGAGAAACCGACCAATTAAGGGTGTCAGAGGACATGGGAGGCAGGGGGAAAGCTCATGAGGAGCACAGAGCTGTTTTGTGCACATCGTCGGTTTGTGATCAGGGCTGTACTTTTTTCGAGAGTCTAATATAAACTAATACAAGGGCTGTGAAATGAACGCGTTCATTTAGATTTAATAATCACAGAAAAAATAACGTGTTAAAAAAATTAAAGCAGATATATATATTTTTTTTGCCACATACATTATTCAAGAAAAAGTGTTAAAGTCAAAACAAAGTACTGTATATTTTTTGCCTGAAATGCATTGCATCTTGAGTGAGATAGAAATGTTATTTATTTGATCTTAAAATGCACTGTATGTTAATGAAAGACATGTTGTAAATACATTGAACTTTAAAGTCTATTATGTCTATTATTCATGGACTCACTTATCTGCCATCATTTATTTGAATTAAATTATTTCTCAGCAAAATGTAAGTATGCAATTAATATAGATTAATTAATGACAGAGCCTGTATTTAATTCGATTAGTTTATATTAGTCAGGGCTTGACAGCCCTAACTAATATATATACTACAGTGTGTCGCATTAGAGGCTGGATGAGACAGGCAGAGACACTAGCCCAAGTAGTTCTTGTTGTACTGAGGGTTGTGTGTGGCTGTGTGTGTGGCTGTGTGTGTTTGTGTGTGCGTGTGTGTGTGTGCATGTATGTGTAGGAGTGTGTGGGGCTGAGAAAGAGATAGAGAGTGTGTGTGTGTGTGTGTCTGTGTGCGTATGAGAAAGAGTGAGTGTGTGTGTGCATGTGTGTGTGTCTGTGTGAGAAAGAGGGTGAGTGTGTGTGTGTGTGTGTGTGTGTCTGTGTGTGCTTGTGTGTGTGTGAGAAATATAAAGTGTGTGTGCCTGTGTGTGTATGTGTGTGTCTGTGTATATGTGTGTGTGTGTGTGTGTGTGTGTGTGTGTGTGTGTGTGCATGCGTCTGTATTTTTCTGTGCTTGTGTGTGTGTGAGAAATAGAAATAGAAAGTGTGTGTGCCTGTGTGTGTATGTGTGTGTCTGTGTATATGTGAGTATGTGCTTTTGTATGTGTGTGCATTATGATTATCGCAGTTAATTAAGAAAAGCAGGACATTTATTAATAAACCAAAATGTTATGTTTTCTGCCCCGTAGGAGACATACACATTAGCTCATTAGCTCACCCTCTGCTAGTTACCTAAAAGAGGGTTCTAAATGTATTCATCGTGGAAGTCCCTGCCTCCAAGACTTATTCGAGTTTGAAAACTTCTTCTTCCTCTTGCTCAGATGAAAACTACTTTTTGGATTAATCTGAGAAATTTTGATAGCTTTTCCCCTGCAAACTGCCCCCTGTGCTTCACTTTCATGAATATATTGACATATATGAATATAGATATTGTAAAATATTGACATTTTGGCAAGACAAGTTTTATTAAATATTTTCATCCTGATGAAGACTGGTCCAGAGTTAACCATTAACTTTAGTGTGATGGTCCACTTCAGGCCCACTGGTCCCAGCATCATTTAACATCCAAGACATCTCTCATGAACCCGCTGAACCCAAACAACACTGAGTTTAAAGACAGCAAGGGGGCTCGTTTTAAAACACAAAGCACTCACCAGCTTCCACAAAAGACTCAAGACTCACTTGTTCACCTCGACAAATACAGCTAGGATAAGATGCTACACAATGCTTATTACTATTGCAATAAGCATTGTGTAGGATCTTATCCTAGCTGTCTTTGTTGTGTACAGGGAATGG
>NC_140273.1:1606453-1616453 GCF_964030765.1 Micromesistius poutassou | reverse complement strand
TGTGTGTGGTTGTGTTTGTGGTTGAGTGTGTGGTTGAGTGTGTGGTTGTATTTGTGGTTGTGTGTGTGGTTGTGTGTGTGGTTGTGTGTGGTTGTGTGTGTGGTTGTGTGTGCGGTTGTGTGAGTGGTTGTGTGTGCGGGGTGGAGCGCAGGGTAATGTGTGTGGTTATGTGTGTGGGGTTGTGTGTGTGGTTGTGTGTGTGGATGCGTGTGTGTGGTTGTGTGTGTGGATGTGCGTGGGGTTGTGTGTATGGATGTGTGTGTGGTTGTGTGTGTGGAGGTGTGTGTGCTTGTGTGTGTGCTTGTGTGTGTGATACTGCTCAGTTCAGTTAAAAAAGTGTTCAGCTCATTTAATAAATGATGTGGAAATAACCTCCTCATCACCAGCATTTACGGCTTACTTTAGAGCATTTCTAATTAATTAGCTCTCTCGGCAAATAATTGCTTGAATGTCAGCCATTGCCAATGCTATTAAGATATGTATTTGTGCGGGTTGTGAATGAGGGTTAGAGTTAGTTTCCAGTTTCCTGTAATCGTTTCATGGAAACGTTTGTGTTCATAATGTAACGGAGCACTTGGAACTTTCGCCCCCTGGAGATCTTTACAGTTCAGCCTGGTTTTGCAGGCTCAGGTAAATGAGCTTGAGATCATTTGTTTGTGCATTGGCATTAGCTCCACTATAAACTATAAGGGGGAGGGCAGCACAGAAAGGATTAATCAAGGAATCAGAAGGTGTGAAATTGGCAGAAACACATTCATCAGGGACCAGGACCGGGCTGTGGGCACCCTGGTGGAAAAACAACAACAACACACAAAAACTTCCTGTAGGCTCCAGAACAAATAGAACAATCTGTGTTTACAGATGCTCCTAAAGTTTCTGCCCTTAATAGTTTACTTAAGATTTTTCTCAGCAGGCAACCACCCAGCACTACCGTCACAACATGAACAAGCACCTACTGTCCCAAACTCACTGCGTCTTAGCAGCACAAGAGATTGGAAAATAGAGCAGCAAGTTCATATGTAGGAAAGGAAAGGAAAAGGAAATTGCGCTTTTATGTCTGCATTAAAACCGTCTTGGAGGTGGAGCGGGGTTGGCTGGTAACCAGAAGGTTGCTAGTTCGATTCCCCGGAGTGTCGAAGGTGTCCCCTGAGCGAGACGCCCTCACCCTCACTGCTCCAAGCGAGCTGGCTGTCGCCCTGCGTGGCTGACTCCGCCGTCAGTGTGTGAATGTGTGCATGAATGGGTGAATGTGAGGCAGGATTGTAAGGCGCTTTGAGTGGCCACTGGTTAGAAAAGCGTTGTATAAATGCAGTCTGTTTACCGTTTGACTCAATACAATGAGGTCCCATCAGAACCAGCATTTGGCAAATCCATAAGTCAGTATGAGTTTTGATACTCAGAGAGCATTAAAAAAAAAACACATTATCTGGGCCTATTCCAAACATGAAAAAGGAGCAGAGACGACAGCGACTTGGAAAGTTTCTCACCTAAACAGTTTACTTAAGATGTTGGTCAGCACGCAACAACCCAGCACTGCTGTCAAACTGATGAATGAGCACCTACTCTACCAAACGCAGCTCTTCTTAGATTGGGAAAACGGAACAACGCCGTTAACGAGTTAACATGTAAAAGGAAATTGAGATTTTAACGCCTGCATTAAACACATCCTGACGTCTTCATATGGGCTACACTGTCCGTGTCACACAGGTCGAGGCGGTGTGATCTCGCCGCGCTCATAATGAGGAGACCCGTCTTCTGCGCTTCCACCTGCATTCATCACTACCCCTCTGCGCCGGCGCCGTACCAGAGGCACAGGGTAACGTCTGCATAATTGAAAAGCCAGTCTCTGCCAGAGTAGGTCCTCCGAGTATCTGAAATTCATTTAGCATGTAAATGCGACTGCGGTGACTTTATCGGGCGTTATATACTAGGCGTCTCTCGCGGGACGGTTTTGCATCTTGTATTTATTGGATTGGATTGATTGGATTTGCATTTTGGAAATCCAATTCATTTCATATAGCAGGGGTGGAATATTGGAGTTCAACTAAGGCTGGATAGTTGTGGAAAGTAAACTCTTAAAGGGATGGATTGACTGATTCTATTTCTGTGGAGAGCTTGAAGTGAACGTGGATCATGTTGAAAAGCTAACTTTCAGCTTTCAAAAGTGAACAAACGTGACAAAGGACCTCACTCATTCAACCAGGACGACATCAATCCTCTCCCAGGAAACGGGTGTGCTTGTATGAATGTCTTTACATCTGCACAACAAACAAACCAACAAGAAAACGACCTACTTAAGCTCCGGCAGATAACACTCTTGACTTGTAAAAGCCGCTGTAAATGATGTCATAGTTCTGCTTGGGCTCCGGGCTCTGAGTGCTCGATATATATCACGGCTGGCCAGTTTCTTGGCCGGTGCTTTCTAATTTCCCTGGCCCTGGCTACTTCACCAAATGATCATCTGTCCACATTTCTCTTCTGCTCTGCAGAACGCTGTGACTGTTTGAAGCAGAGCTCCATGGAAGCAGTCCCAACATTGTTTGCTCAGACCCCATCGTACAGAGCATTAATTCCGACCCGGTAGAGCCATTACGTTTCGTTTTCTCACTGTGGATGTCCCAGAGTTAACCAGAGTTTCAACTTTACACATTATGTTGTAGACGTGTAGACTTGCATGAATTCTATTCCATAATGAGTACTGCCCTCGTAAGGGCTTTCATCTTCAAAGCGTCTTTGAGCGTCTTTTCTCTCTCGTGAAACGTCAAAGGAAGGTTTTGTTCATGGTATATTGTGTTCACAACATAAAGACTTGACAGCAGTGTCATACATCTCAGAATAATGCATCATTCAGACGAATCACATGGGTTTTGTGTTTCAGAGAATAAAACATTTTGCATGATGACAGTGCTATGCGTCACCACATTAAGAGTGTGTGTGTATGTGTTAGTGTTAGTGTGTGTGTGTGTGTGTGTGTGTGTGTGCGTATGTGTGAGTATGTGTGTGTGTGTGTGTGTATGTGTGTTAGCGTGTGTGTGTGTGTGTATGTGAGGAGACGAGAGAGACATAATTGACAGCTTCTGAGTCACACGTTTGACAAAAGGAGCACATTTGTCTCTGAAAGGCCCAGTCGTCCAGTTGGTTGCAATCCATCATCTGCTGCCCAGCCCGCTGATAAACGGAGGCTGGGGCCGTGTTAATAACAGAGTATACGATGGTCAAGGAGAGGTTTGTCACCAGCCATAGATCAGGACAGGAGAGGAGGGGATAAGCAAGCTCCGAGCTTTACTCCTTAGACTGTGTTCGGAATGCATGGAGGAGCCTGATGGAAAAAAATAAAATGGAAGCCCACACACCTTTTCAAAGTGCTTTCTCACTCAAGGCTTGGCAGAATTTGGCACCGTAGTGGTGGAACGAGCTCCCTGCCGATGTCAGGGCCGCAGAGTCGCTCACCAGCTTCCGCAAGAGACTCAATACTCACCTAGAGTTCACCTAGACTCTGCATAGCCCCCCCCCCCCCCCTTCGGACATTCTGACAAAAAAGTACTTAGCATTGTGTAGCATCTTATCCTAGCTATCTTTGTTGTATATGGGGAATGGGTTAACCTAGTGATTGTTAGTGCTTGGCACTTGGTTCTATGAACATCCTTGCTGTACTCAAAGCGATTTATTGTTGTTTCTCTTTCTTCTGACAAATGTACTGATTGTAAGTCGCTCTGGATAAAAGAGTCTGCTAAATGCCCTCAATGTGAATGTAAAGCTTACGTTGAGCAATTCATCCCCTCCTGCCGTTCCTCCTTACATCCGTAATTATGGACCTGAGTATGGAGAACAGACAACTCATTTGTGATGACTCTTCCTATCGATGCCATTGTATTCTTCATGTCTCAAAGTTAGGGAATGAATAAATCATGCATGGCTGGATATTCTTACAGGCGTTATCGAGGCATTTTGAGTAATCTATAGAGACCAGTTTTGGCTCTTTCTGTACAATCTACTATCAGAATCACAATTATTTTTTATCACATCTTATTCTAGTACACAAGAGTAAAATTCTTAGGCTTGGTTCCTCAACAGCCACATAGCAGCAACAATACAAGATGAAGTAAATAAGATAGTAAAAATAAAAATGTAAAAATAAGTAAAATCCCAGCAGGGGACGTCCACGGTAACGGCGGGAGAGGAAGAGGAACACGTGAGGAGGGCTGAGATTGGCAGCCAGACGTCCTCTTAATGACACACAGATCAAACATGGAACACTTTCCTGTCTTCTTATTTTTAGGAGGGGATTATTTATTATTACTTTCTAAGGGAATTCCGGATCCGACTTCAAACGACATCCAGTCTCTTAAAAGGCAGACAAACCGCGGTTTCCTCGATGATAATTACCAAACAGTCGGTGTCACAGTTTGTGTCTGAAGCATAATTAAAACCAAAGTTTTGAGCTTTTTGAGCTTTGAGCTCGTTAGCAATAAATGATTGGCTGATGTTCTGGTTTGGTCTCCACCCCTGTTGCATGCTGGGATGTGGCGTCTCCCCCTCTCTACTACATCAGATCTACAGAATAGATGCAGTTATAGTGTTGATATGTTTGTCATAATATTAATTATATACTTTCGGATAATGCTATGCTAAAAGTTCAATATATATGGTAATTATGGACTTCAATATAACTAATGGTTTATTCATTTTTAATAATTGCAGTATAATAATGGCTTGGTACATTCACCATTTCGTTTTCACTTCACAAGATTCGATATCACTGATACATTATTTGCGAGGTATTTGAAATTGTTCAAATGAAGAGTTGGAGTTTTAAATTAAAGGTTTGTTTACTTCCTCTTGTATTCCTCTACTCAAAATACCTTATTTTTGATATTTATCTTTAATTCATCCCGCTCTTCATGAAATGTCTTGGCATACAAATGTAGTGAAATGTTAGCTGAGAATCCTGCCTCATGCAATGACCTTATTCTTTGAAAGACGCTTTATAAACAAAGCTTGCCTCTCCAAACACCAGAGTGTGTTGTCATGCTTGTATTATAAGGTGTCTATTTTTACTGGAATTTGTCTTTGAAGTCTGCATTTTTTTTAAGAGTGGAGGCAGTAGTCAAAACAAATTCATTTTAATTGTTTTTCTTGTTTTCTTTCTCCTCAACCTTCAAAGCAGAATTTCAACCTGTGTCGCAAACGTCAGATGACATACATCAGCACCCTGGACAGCAGCCCAGTCCCGCAGCGCCGTCACACAGCAGCACCACACCGCCGCTGTGTTGTTTTGCAGATTTCCATCTAGTAGCAGTCGTGGTCTCTCACAGTATGATTATACAAAAGGACAGTTACCAAACGTATAAAGGGATTGGTCTTGAATGGAAAAAAAACAACACTGACTTTTAGGAAAACCGATGATACATACGTGTCGTACGTGCATGTTTGTCGTATGTTTTTACATGAATCAAAATCTCCCTCTTAAATAACATTGTTTGTAATATGAGCATGTTGCTATGCAACATCATATCCAGATGAGCACAGCGGCCATTTTTGCTCGTCAATCCACCTCTTGTTGTACCAAACTGATTGTCTCATGGATCCCTTTGTCATTATCTCAGCCAATCACAAGCAGACACCATCCCTCCCACGGCCGCAGCACGGGAGTCCTCCCTCCCGCTCTCTATTCTCATATCACTCATTTCCTCTTTCTTCACCTGATTTCCTGGTTCGGTTTCTCCGAAGAGGATTGCGATTGACTGGTGTCATCCCTCTGTCTGTGACTCTATCACATCTCCCTCTCCCCGGAGCTCCCGCTGTGAGCCCGTGCCCTCTGTAATATCCCCTTATAACGACATACGGGGCGATCAAGGAGGGAGGGATGATTTGTCACTTTCCATCCAACCCTGGCACTGACTGTATACTGGCATCCTGCTCCCCCTCTCCTCCCCTCTCTCCCCCTCTCTCCTCCCCTCACTCCTCACTGCTCACTCCTCTCCACTCGCCCCTCTCCACCCCTCTCCACACCTCTCCTCCCCATTCCTCCCCTCTCCTCTCTCCCCTCTCCTCCCCTCTCCTCCCCTCTCCTCTCTCCCCTCTCCTCCCCTCTCCACCCCTCTCCTCCCCTCTCCTCCCCTCTCCACCCCTCTCCTCTCCTCTCTCCCCTCTCCTCCCCTCTCCACCCATCTCCTCCCCTCTCCACCCCTCTCCTCTCCTCTCCACCCCTCTCCTCTCCCCTCACTCCTCACTCCTCACTCCTCTCCTCTCTCCCCTCTCCTCTCCTCTACCCTCTCCCTCGTCCTCTCAGGTCTCCCCTCTCCTCTGTCCTCCCCTCTCCTCCCCTCTCCACCCCTCTCCTCCCCTCTCCTCCGGTTTCATTCGGCCTGTCGCAGTCGCTCACAGTTTCTTGACTTTCTTCCTCAACCCCCTCATCTTTCTTGTCTTGACGACTCTCTCTCTCTCTCCCCCCCTCTCCCTCTCTCCCCCATCTCCCTCTCTCTCCCTGGCCAAGGCCTTCTATCTATCATGTGCTCTAATGGTCTATGGTCATTGAGAGCATGCAACTTGTAAGTAAAAGTAGCATTCGTCCACAAGCACACACTCATTTGTTACCTCTACACGACCTCGACCCCGTCTCTCTCTCTCTCTCTCTCTCTCTCTCTCTCTCTCTCTCTGTCCCTATCACCTGCTCCGCTGGGCCATACTGTAGGGTCCCTGAGGCAGATACGGCTGTCATCTCAGCCTGTGCACATATGGTTGTGTATGCGTGTGTGTGTGTGTCTGTATCTGTATGTGTATGTGTGTGTGTGTGTGTGTGTGTGTGTGTGTGTATACGTCAGCGTGTGTGTGTACGTCAGTGTGTGTGTGTGTGTGTACGTCAGTGTGTGTGTGCGTACGTCTGTGTGTGTGTGTGTGTGTGTGTATGTCAGTGTGTGTGTGTAGGTGTACATCAGAGTGTGTGTGTGTGCGTGTGTACATCAGTGTGTGTGTGCGTACGTCAGTGTGTGTGTGTGTGTGTGTGTACGTCAGTGTGTGTGTGTGTGTGTGTACGTCAGTGTGTGTGTGTAGGTGTATGTCAGTGTGTGTGTATGTGTACATCAGAGTGTGTGTGTGTGTGCGTGCAGGAGAGGGCGAAGGAAGGAGTTAGTTAAATGATTCTCCGTCCGTAGCCTCGGGTCTTAAACAAATCACAACACAGTCGGTGCAGAAACACCCTCTCCATGAGCCCCTGCCTACATGTAATTGGTTTTGTACTTTCTCTGGGTGCCTGTGTGTGTGTTGGTGTGTGAGTGTGTGTGTGTGTGTGTGTGTGTGTGTGTGTGTGTGTGTGTGTGTGTGTGTCTATGTGTGTGTGTGTGTGTGTGTGTGTGTGTGTCTATGTGTGTGTGTGTATGTGTGTGTGTGTGTGCGTGTGTGTACATCAGTGTACGTGTGCGTGTGTGTATACGTTAGTGTGTGTGTGTGTGTGTGTGTGTGTGTGTGTTATATATACCATTTGGTTGAGATGTAAATCAGCATACAAATTGTGTAATAGAGTAGGTAATTGGAGCTGGGGACTCTGGGGGCATGTATGCACATGTGTGTGTGTCAGTGCATGTGTGTGCACTGTGTGTGTGTGTGTTTGTGACCTGCCCTTTTCGCCCGTCTGAACATCAACCCCCCCCCCCCCCCGACCACAACCACCACCACCACCCAACAGAATTTCAAAATGGTGCAGATGTCCCCCCTCCCAGGCTGTTGACCGTGCTCTGATACTCCCTAATTTATGCAACCGCTGCACTATAAGATAACTCCTGGTGTTGGATTTATGCGACAGGACGGATCCGGTCAATGGTGACTCAGCGTGGTGTCAGCAGCATTCACTGCGGAGCAGGACCAGGTCCAGGGGCTGGTCCTGGTCCTAGGCCCTGGTCCTGGTCCTAGGCCTGGTCCATAGGGCCTGGTCTGAGGCCTGGTCCAAGGCCTGGTCCTAGGGCCTGTTCCAGGGTCTAGTCCTTAGGGCCTGTTGCTGGGCCTGGTCCAGGCCTGGTCCACGGGGCGCGGAGGTTAAACCATCAACAGACGGGTGGATTTACCTGTGACATGTGGCTCAGGAGGTAGAGCGGGTCGGCTGGTAACCAGAAGGTTGCTGGTTCGATCCCCCGGCTCCTCCTAGCTTGAGTGTCGAGGTGTCCCTGAGCGAGACGCCCTCACCCTGACTGCTCCAGACTCCGCCGTCGGTGTGTGAATGTGTGCATGAATGGGTGAATGTTGGGCAGTGTTATAAAGTGCTTTGAGTGGCCTGGTTAGAAAGGCGCTGAATAAATGCAGTCCATTTACCGTCAACAGACCCGCCTCCTGCAGTGCTGCTCTGGGACCCATTGGGACCCGACGGACAGCGTGAAAAGCCACTGATATTCTTTGTATTGATTTTGAAGTGGAGTGAGACTGTGACCAGACTCTCAGTGAGATCCCTGCTTTCTTTCTCAGTGAATTCCCTGCTTTTTTTTTTCTTTCTTCTTGCAGAAAACAGTGAGTTTAGGAACAATACGTTAGCCTTATAGCATAGTTGCCAAAGTCATATCTATCTATCTTATCATATCTAACCCAATTCTAATCTCCTAACGCTGCTCATTCACTGTGCCTCATTGGCTATATCCTCAGCCAATCAGAGTGCTTTTTACATTCCATAATCATACCATCATATCTCCCAAGTCATCTATTTGACCTAGGCCTCTTTGACGCTTAATACAAGATATGCTAAAACATGACCTGGGAAATGATGCTATGAGACTAACGATAAGAAGAAGTATTTTTAAGTGTTTTTAATATGAAGTATTGTCATCAACACAAAATTTTAAGGCCGACCTTCAAATAGTTCAAGTCATTGAAAGTGTCTTATAGTAGCATGCAGCACATTTCCAACTCCAGCCATAAGAAGTGTGCGGTGTGAGTGTGAAAAAAGCTCCGCAGTGTCTTTGATTCATAAGGCTTTTTCACTTTTATGGAGTCATCTCACTGTACTGACTACCGTAATTAAAGACAAGCATGCTATTCAGAAAGCAAATTAGAAAACGGATCCAGTTATTGTGTAAAAGCTTCCAGTCACAGCCCTAATCACTATGAATCATCTGTAAGCATGCTAACCTGCTATGGGGATGGCATGAGAGTCACTGTTCATCACAAGCAAAGCATAAAAGGCCTTTTATCTCCTAGCTCGTAGCGTTCCACGCAGCAGCCTCTAACCTCAATGGTCTGACGTGTGTCAAGGGAGGAGGTGGAGGACGGAGGTGGAGAGGGGTGGTGCTGGTGGTGGTGTCGAGGGAGTGGGGTGGAGGAGGAAGGTGGAGAGGGGTGGTGGTGGAGTGTGATGATGAGGGAGGCGGCGGAGGTGGAGGTGGGGGTGGTGCTGGTGGTGGTGTTGAGGGAGGGGTTGATGGTTGATGATGAAACACACAGTGGAAGTTCTCTGGAGAATTAGCAAAGAAGGGGGGGAGGGAGACAGGGGGAGAGAGACAGGGAGATAGAAAAAAGGGGGGGTGGAGCATGGAGAGAAACAGGGAGAGAAACAGGGAGGGAGGAGCAGGGGGAGAGGAGCAGGGGAGAGAGAAACAGAGCGAGAGAAAGAGGGGGGGGAGAGAAACAGGGGGAGGCAGACAGGGAGGTAAATGGGGGAGGTAAACAGAGCGAGGACCTGAAAGAGACAATAAGAAGGTGAAGTAGACAGCGAGGGCTGGGTGGGGGAGAGCAGGGAGAGACAATAGTAAGTGAGTTACAGGCCAGCAGCCCCAGGCGCTGGCAAGATTGCATTTCCTGTCAAGAAAACAGAAGGGAAACCAACATGGAAAGCCTTGTTGTCACGGCGATGTAATGCACAGTCGAACCCATGAGCAGACGGACACAAATGCACAAGCACACACGCACACGCGCACACAGACATGCATGCACACACATGCACAGGCACAAACATGCACACACACACACACACACACACACGCATGCACAAACTTGCATAGGCACAAACATGTACACACAC
>NC_140273.1:1576453-1601453 GCF_964030765.1 Micromesistius poutassou | reverse complement strand
AGGCATTTCAGTGAAAACGGAAGGCGTTTCAGTGAAAACGGAAGGCGTTTCAGTTGAAACGGAAGGTAGTTGAAAAAATAAAGAAAGAATAGACACAGACATGCTACAGACACAGGCGCTACACTGATGTCTGCTCAACAACAGCCTACCGGTAGCCTAAGAGAAACCGCTGCATTACTCAACAATATATTGGCCTCAGCGGAGACCATCAGAACACTGTCGAATGCCACAACAATTGGGCAGCAACCGAATGTTGCAATGCCATGTGTGGACACGGACAGTCAGCTAGCATCGCTGTTCCCATCCCGCCTGCGCAGCAGCATGCCACTGCCAGGTGCAGCAGCTCCAGTCATGAGAGAACGTGCCCCACGTTATCAAGCGCAGCAGTGCTTCGGAGCATGGACATCAGGCACACGGAAAAAAAGGTAATTTGTAGGAATTTGAAATTATCTTTAATATGTTTTCGAGTTTAACTGCTGATATGATGTGTGTGAGGCTGCTGTTACCGCCCATAATCGACTCCCTTCTAGCTGCATAGGGTGACCAGACGTCCCGGTTTTGAGTTGCGTGTCCCGAGTCCCAGCAAAAGCCTGTTGGGACGCTAAAATGTCAGTTTCCACCATCCGCTATGAAATGCCCCATTTTGTCCGCGATTAGGCTACATAGCCAACGTGGTCTTCTTATAGCCCGATCATTAACTAATAACTACATATAAAGATTAAACACTCCTTAAGCCAAGTTCAGACCAAAGATTCGAGACGCAACGACTTGCAACGAGACTGTTTTAGAACGTCGCAGGGGAAAAGTTGCAGCAGTGTGAACTGGTCGTCGCAAGGCGGCTGATGCCGTTGCCAGGAGTCGCCGAAGATTGAACATGTCAAATCGCCAGGTCCAGTTTTAGAACGCAACGATGTGGCTATTTCCCTTCAGCCAACAGCACACAGCACAGAACAATTTAGGCTTATTAAATAGGCCTACAAGTTGTAGATGCTAACGGTATTATCTTTGGTTCAACGATTGTAGATAATGTTAGGCTTGAGCTGATTCATTGACATTATTTTAACGGGCCCACCGTTACACGTTAGCCGTTGTTATGGTTACATGCTGCCAGTCCGACACGTTCCCATTCCACCAGTCCTGTGCGTGTATGCAAATTAGCCATGTGCGCCAAACAGAAGAAGAAGGGCGCATGTGTCGTTGCTAGTTTGCACCCGGCGCAAAGCTGATTTCCCCCCGCAGCAACCAGGCACCACTACACTTGCGCCTTAGTCGTTCGTAATTGGCGCTGTCCAGAAAGAACGTGCTGAAATCGATTGCTCAGAGATGGATTTTCCATTTCATGCGTAGGTGCATGACAGCGTTCTAAAAAATATTGCGGTCTTTGCGAATAAAACATTGCTCGAAATCTAAACCTAAACATTTATTTAACCATGGGCAAACCCTACACTGACTTAAAAAATATAGAAACAGCGGAGGAGATTGAGGTAATCACATCCTTAATTAGCCTACATCTGTTGAAGCCGTTCAAATGAGGCTATTGATTTCCTGTTTACACAGGTGTCTGACTTATTATTTATGAAAAATGCTAATCTTTTAATCGTTTATTTAGCTTATTAGCCTATATAATACTGTTTATGCTGAGACTGATTTGCTTTTTGCTACCTGTCTGTGTGCGGGCTTTGCGCACCGTCAAGGGAAAGATGCGGTGGTTGAAAAAAGTCTTTCGACCGCTTATTAAGTTCACTCGTTGCTTATAATGGTTTATTCGTTTCCAAGTATCCTTTCCTTAATTTAGAAGACAATGAAGTTGAAGTTGTGAGTTTTTGAAATTATTGGAAGCGAGTCGAGCTGACCTCGCCTGCTGTACCTTAGGCCTAAAGTTCCTTTTTCAATTCGGCGCAACGTTACTTTTCCCAGGGACAGATTTGACAGCGATACTGCCTTCTCAGGCAGTCTGCTATTGCGCAAGCACGCAGCCGCGTGCCTGCGTCCCTTCACAAGCTCTCATTCCACACCGTACGAGACAGACGCTGGTACCATGAAGCTGTCTGCATCTCAGACATCGCTTCCGCAGGCATTTTCAAAAGCTTAGGACAAAAAAAGCCAGTGGTGGAACGAGATAACAAACGCCGTCACTGTTTACCTGTGTATGGACTAGGGCTTTGACTCCGAACTTCGTTATTCGAATATTATTTTTTTTATATAATATTCGAACGAATATTAGGCAGCCCTTAATATTCGAACCTTTTATTGGCATTATTTTTTGTAAACGGGACGTAGACCGACTCATTTCACGGATTCCTGTGAGACCAGGTTGCCTTAATTAGGCCTGCATCTGTCGCATATTTAAGGTGAAAACTAAATGTCAAGGGAAAGAGGCGGTGGTTGCAAAAAGTATTTCGATCGCTTATTAAGTTCACTCGTTGCTTATAATGGTTTATTCGTTTCCCAGTATCATTTCCTTAATTTAGAAGACAGTTTTGTTAATTTTTGAATTGTAAAATAAATAAAATAATTTTTGGAAGTTGCGAGTTTTTGAAATTATTGGAAGCGAGTCAAGCTGACCTTGCCTGCTGTACCCACGGCCTAAAATAAAGAACAGCCGAGACAATATCCTTAATTCAAACATGCCGTTTAATTTGGCCTCAATTGGCTACGGATGCGAACTTGGAATGAACATGCGCAACGGGGATTTCTAAAGGTTACTGTACATTGGCGGAGACTGCAGGAGCTGAAACATCACTACGGTAGAGCTAAGAAGGTTCTACGAGAGCTTCAGACCAACCTTACCAATGAACGACGTACAAAAGAGATTTGTATAGCAAAGAACGTTTCGGGAAACACGCAAAATGTTAAGGTAGAACTAACTAGAATGACACCCATAGGACAAATAGCAATGGTTGGTGGAATGCCATGAAGTAGGTCTTATGCAGTGTAAGCTTGTCCAGGCCCTGCAATTCAGCATGTAGGCTATGAATCGGAATGAGTTTTTAGGTAGTGGCCATCCCAAAAATGCACAAGAATACAGGAAATCACATCTACCAAATCAAAATTTTCGGGGGCAGGACCCCCAGACACCCCCGTCCCTGACTGCGCCCCACCCACATATTTAATCATCAGCTGCGACTGGTCCTACGTGTTGAAATTTAGCTTAATATCTGTGTCTATGACCTCACATGCATGCGCACTACGGTAACGCGCAAAGTGTCACGGTTTTAGTTTCAGGAAATCTGGTCACCCTATTCTCCCCCCCCCCCCCCCCCCCTTTTTTTCGCAACAGCGAAAAAAGTAGTTGTTTTATAATTAAATTAATAGCTTATCAGAGTGTGATTTTAAATTGTGCCAACAGAGTTTCAGCAATTGGCCAGGCTAATATCTAACTAGCTATCTACTACTGCATTTCTAGCATAGCCTACATTACTGTAAGTTATACTGAATGAAATGATACATGGTGGATAACTTTCCGTGGACTCCGTCTTTATTTAAAATAAAGACTAATTTTCATTGTGTTTTGGCTACTACTGAATTTGTGGTAAAACAAAGAAGAAATGGAATTGTAAGGCTGTTCATGTAGTCTAATAGTTACATTCTTATTTCAGAGCGAGGGCACAGCAGCATCACCATTTCAACAAGGACATAATACTACTCCCCAATCCATCATGGGGAGCAGTGTGCAAACAAGGTCCAAGATTATGGCTACACAAACATGGCCACATCCTCAGTGCCTTTGAATTCCAGAAGGTCTGGGACCACCAGACTGTTATAGAACGCATCAGGGATGGCTTTGGTGAGCACATTCCGGAGGATGTCAGGTAAAGGCCTATTTTTTTCTTCCTACTTTGTATGTTTAATATAATAATCTTTATTTATAGACCATTTAAAAAACAATCAGGTACAACATATTGTTAATCAAATCTAAAAGCATTTTAGTAGTAATATCCCCATCTTCTTTGTAGCATCCAGTTTCTAATGGCTTGTGGCAATACGCTAGTGTCCCCTAAGATCCAGGAGGGTCAGGAGCTGAATGGGATGTTAATCCATAAGGTTTATAAAACAAAAGCCCTGTATGTGAGACCATCAAGGAACCTTTTAGTAAGTTAGCTTTATGTTGTTAACCACTAAATAAATTACGCAAAGTATATAATTATCCTTTGAACATGAAGTGTACAGTTTATTGCTTGCTTAATTTCAAAGTCAAATTTTTGCTTTTGATATTCGATATGCTATTGATATTAGAATTTATCCTTTCTCTGTTCAAGACTGACTCGGAAGAAGAAAATGAACCTTCCCATGTCAATACCTCATCAACGCCAAGCACGCGTGCAACTGCTGAGGACAGTGATGATGATTGCCATGTAGTTGATGGTCTGCAAATCCACACAGGCATTCACAGGCATGGTACCACAAGGGCTGGTACAAGTTTTAGCAGTCATACTAACAGTATCACTACCAGTGATAATGAAAACAGCTCTGGCACCAACCATGCCGCCAGCAGTGCTTTTATGAGACCTAGAGTAATGGAAGGAAGTGATGACAACCGTGGCAATAGTGGTCTTGATGAAGACTACTCTTCATATTTATCACTTGTGGCTACCTTTCCTGACGATTCTTCAGATGATGAAGATTTAAACCAGGCAATAATTGCCAGTATGAACAGTCAAACGTGAGTAGCACACACAGAATGTGAGCTTGCCTTTTTGTCTTTAGATTATTATGACATACACATTTTGGATTAATTGGTTGCTTTTGACCAAAGATTTCACAAAATACGAGTCACATTATTGTGTTTCTGATCATTATTATTTTTGGTGTTATCTTTATAGTGCAGAAAAGGTCCCGGTTGAAGAGATACTGCTGGAACTGTCAAGCAAAATTAGCTCAAAACAGCGATGCAAATTTAATATAAATCGCTCTGCTGTCTGGGATGGAGCCATGCGGGGCTTCCAAAGGGTATCCTATGACCCCAACTTGATGATCTTTGTAAAATTCTCCGATGACATGGGGCGATTTGAGGAAGGAGTTGATTTAGGAGGGCCAAGGAGGGAATTCTTCAGGCTGCTCATGGAGACCATTACCAGGTCACGTATGTTTGAGGGAAAAGATAACAGCAAGAACTTAGCCCTTGACAGTACTGGTAAGGACTTGCTTTAATAATGTTACGCCACTTTAACCCATGGTGATTTTTACATGCAACTTTTAGCTTTTGAACTGATTAATGATTTCTTTAGTAACATAATGAAATCCATGATTTTATGTAGTAGTGAGTCTTAATGTATTATATTTCCTTCTATTCCATGGTTTTACAGCTCTAAGAGAGGACTGGTACTACACAGCTGGCAGAGCCATTGCAGTAAGCTTGGTACATGGCGGTCCACCACCAAACTTCCTCTCACCAACACTTTTTTCTCAGCTGGTTGATGGTTCAGCAAATCCTGTCCTAGAAGACATAGCTGACACAGAACTCTTGGAAAAAGCCAAAAAGGTCAGTTGGTAGTTAGTTCTTAAATGTTACATTGTATTAGAATTAGGTTACATTACAATGTTCTCTTGCTATTTTCCATGTTGAGAGGGAGTATTGGTCCAGTCTAGGGTGCCCATTGTTGAATTATTTTGAAATGCCCATCCCTACTTCATTCAACATCTTAATAATAACTTATGACTAACACGTATCCGCCATAACAAGCCATTCTGCTGCTCCTGTGATGCTAGGTATCTGAAAGTACAACCCTTGAGGACCTTGAGAAGTCTATGGCACCTCTGCTTGACTACTTGGCCAATGCAGGATGTCTGAGGCCTATGCGGTCAATAAGAGACAGGGATCTGCTGGTCGATGACATTGTCAAGTTTCAGGTCATCCATAGGGTGCAAGGTCCATTTCAAAGGTATTCAGTGCTGATTATTTATAGTCAGGTTAATCAGATAGGGTTCAGAATTGTACCCATATGTGTGTGCGTGTGTGCAGGGTTCCAACAGGTCCTTGAAATCCTTGAAAGTTTGTGAATTTGAAAAAAATTATAATTTTCAAGGACCTGGAAAGTCCTTGAATTTGACATTGCGGAAAGAGTGGGAACCCTGTGTGCGTGTGTGTGTGTGTACAGAAGGAACCCTGATTAAATTCTGCAAAATGAATATATTTGTTCAATGTTCTTTGTACAGATTCTGTGAAGGCCTCAAAACACTTGGGGTTCTGGAGAAAATAAGAAGGCATCCAGACAGCTTTCGCCCCCTGTTCTGCTTTCAGCCAAGCATACTGACTGCCGACCAGGTGGAAGGTCTTTTTACCATTCATCTGTCTCCAGAAGGGAGCAACAACAGAACTGCTGAGGAGACAGTTGTTACCTTCTGGAGAGACTATCTCCAGGATGCAGAAGGTAATTGACAGTTTACTGTTAAATGTCAGCTTAAATGTCTTTATTCTCTTATTGTATTATTGTCACGTAGCACCTTGAGATTGTTGAAAGATGAAAGGTGTGTTATAAATTCATTAGTTATTATTTTTTTTGATGCTTTGGTTTTGAGAAGTAAAATACTCTTATTGGACAATTTATTCAGTATCAGCAGATGTTATGGTTTCGTATTTAGCTTAGATGTTGTCATATACACTTTATTTGGACCAACTACCAATTATAATGTTTTTCTGTTTTTATATAAGAAGAAGAAGAAGGGCCATCCAAACTACAGAAGATATTGGCCTTTGCAACTGGAGCGTCGGTGGTACCACCTATTGGCTTTTCCCCAGCTCCCTCTGTCGAGTTCATTCATAAAGGAGATGACAGCTTCTCCTCTACACCAATGTTCCCGATGAGCAACACATGTGTTAACTGCATCAAGTTGCCACTACATGTGTCATACCAGCTGTTTAAGGAGAAGTTTGACTTCGCATTAGGAAACGCATATGGGTTTGGCAGGGCATGAATATATCTCAGTCAGTGTGTCTTTGAAAAAAGTTAAAAAGGACAGTTTTAGTTCCATTTCTGAATGCACACCTAAAAAAGATATTGCCATTTGCTCCAATTTTGGAGAGTATTGCCTCATGATGCATTTTATAGTTCCAGTTTTAAAACCAGTTAAAAAAATGTTAACCTTTATTTTTAACATAACATTTAACTCGTTAGCGTACTGTAATCAAGTTATCATACTGTAATCGTACTGTAATCAAGTTACATTGTGCAGCCAGTATTTACTTCCATAATGATCCATTAAAACAATAAAAAAACGTATATTTTAAGGTTAAGGTCCAACTAAGTTGTAAAAAAAAAAAAAAAGTTACATAACTTGGTAGTCACTGGAACAAATGTAAGAGTGAAGAAAACACATTTATCCCATGGTTTCCATCATTTTCAAGTGGATTCACTTCTTGAATAAAATTCATTGTGGTCTCATTAATGGTTACGTCAATGTCTGGAATAATGACATTATTATTGGTTTGAAGTTCAGGCAATGGCCCTTCTTCATCAATGCCATAATGGTTATCAACCTCAAAGATGTCATTTACAACTGGATGAATTCCTAAGCTGTTTATGACACCAGTATGCCACAGCTGAAGAGGTGTCTGCCCCCCTTGTGTGGAGAGGCCATGGTTGTTCCACTGGTTGATGAATTCTGTTACTGCCCGTTCAATTCTCGGTAAATACACATAATGCAGACAAAAAAGATGTACTTCATTCAATGAATCTAGTATACTGTGTTCCTCCATGAACACAAATAGGTTAATAAAGTGTCTAGATACTACTCTATTAACTTCAGCCCATAGTCTCTCAATTCTTTGGTTGTGTACTGAAACACCTGTTATAACACCGTTCAACCCCCTTCTTTCCAACATAAAACGGGCAACATGTATATTTTCCATGCCATGATCACATCTGACCCTTAAGGGCAAACCAAAGTTCTCAACTCCCTCTACAAACAATGACAAGACACTTAAGGCTCTGTTATTTGTTAAGCACCGCAAGTATATAATTGTCCGGCTGAAGCCATCAACACAGCCATGCATGACCATCCGCCACCTAACCAGCTTGTGGTTGCCGTCAAAATGCCTGTTGGGAGATAAGAATAAGCATTATTGTCTAATATTATCTACAACAGTAAAATACAACATAATGAAGCAGTAATATGATTCCAAAAACATAATATATAATAGTAAAACACTGAAAGGGATCGTTATACTGCACAATGAGTACTTTTAGTATATAATAATAGTATATAGTATATATAAGTACATTTTGTTGGTAATACTTTTACTTAAGTAAGGTTTCGCATGTTTTTACTTGTAGTGGAGTATTTTCAGTGTGGTATTAGTACTTTTACCTACGTAAAGGATCTGAATTATTCTTCCACCATGTGAACTTACCATAACTGGTTGGGGGCCTGAACACTATAGACCCTTCGGCGTATAGCATGACGACGTCTAAATGACCGCCCAATGGGATCCACTTGATGCAGGCTCTGTCTGACCCGCCAACGCTGGACCCTTATGCCACGTGATCTTAGGCTTCCAAGTACATATGCTTCACCTGCATTTGGAGTGTTCTGAAGTATGTTGGTCACAAGGCTGTTCAGTTCTTCATTTGTCAGTACTGCATATCTTAATGGCTCAACTCCCAGAGTTTGCCTGTGGCGGTAGAGGGTTCTACGACTGATTCCAAAGCATGTTGAAATTCTCTGCCATGTCATGCCAATGGACACACAGTGCAAAATCTGTTCGGCGGCTATGGTGTATCGGGGCCGACCTGGATGGCCAGTCAAGGTTGTTGGGGGTATCAGATGGTTGGTCACATCAGTGGATATCTGTCTGGCCTCATGTCCCTGCAGCAAGTTGCGAAAGCATCTATACAATGATCCGAGTAAGTTACTGACATCCCTATTATCAGGATCATATCTGGACACAGCAGCAATAAATGCAGATAGAGTTCTTGTATGATCATCAAGCACCCTATAAAGCCTCTCTTGACCACAATTGCTGGACTCTTCTCTCTGCAGTGACTCAATGCAGTGCAGAGCATCTGTAAAAAAACTTGCCACATCCTCTCCAGTGCCTCTCACCACAAAAAATAAACTTTGGATTTGAAAAACAAAGAGGATCAGATGAATATACATTGTAATTTAAGTTCCTGATCTTCACACTTCAGTACGCTAGTACCCGATCTTCTCATGCAGCTGCTTCGGTTAAGCTACCTGTAGGCTGTTGAGCAGACATCAGTGATTTTCCAACCACCTTCCTGTTCAACTGAAATGCCTTCCTGTTCAACTGAAATGCCTTCCTGTTCAACTGAAATGCCTTCCTGTTCAACTGAAATGCCTTCCTGTTCAACTGAAATGCCTTCCTGTTCAACTGAAATGCCTTCCTGTTCAACTGAAACGCCTTCCTCTTCACACGCCTTCCATTTTTTACTGAAATCCTCACACACGAGTGAAAAACATTCACATACAGTACATGTTTTTGAGTATATAGTATATATAGTAGTATTTTCAGTATAGTATGTGAATGGTTTCATATGTGTGTGTGAGAGGATATTTTTTAGCTGTGTATATGAGCACATTTTACTAGTATGTGTGAAAGCATTTCAGTAGTCTATGTGAAAGGTTTCACTAGTTTTTATGCAAGCTTTTCAGTTGTGTATGTGAGCGTATAATTTTTCAGTAGTGAGTGTGAGAGTGTTTCAGTTGTGTATGTAAAAGCTTTTCAGATGTATGTGTGAGAGGTTTTCAGTAGTGTGTGTGAGAGGTTTTCAGTAGTGTGTGTGAGAGGTTTTCAGTAGTGTGTGAGAGAGGTTTTCAGTAGTGAGTGTGAGAGGTTTTCAGTAGTGAGTGTGAGAGGTTTTCAGTAGTGTGTGTGAGAGGTTTTCAGTAGTGAGTGTGAGAGGTTTTCAGTAGTGTGTGTGAGAGGTTTTCAGTAGTGTGTGTGAGAGGTTTTCAGTAGTGTGTGTGAGAGGTTTAATTTTCAGTAGTGTGTGTGAGAGGTTTTCAGTAGTGTGTGTGAGAGGTTTAATTTTCAGTAGTGTGTGTGAGAGGATTTCAGTAGTGTGTGTGAGAGGTTTTCAGTAGTGTGTGTGAGAGGTTTTCAGTAGTGTGCGTGAGAGGTTTAATTTTCAGTAGTGTGTGTGAGAGGTTTTCAGTAGTGAGTGTGAGAGGTTTTCAGTAGTGAGTGTGAGAGGTTTTCAGTAGTGTGTGTGAGAGGTTTTCAGTAGTGTGTGTGAGAGGTTTTCAGTAGTGAGTGTGAGAGGTTTTCAGTAGTGTGTGTGAGAGGTTTTCAGTAGTGAGTGTGAGAGGTTTTCAGTAGTGTGTGTGAGAGGTTTTCAGTAGTGAGTGTGAGAGGTTTTCAGTAGTGTGTGTGAGAGGTTTTCAGTAGTGTGTGTGAGAGGTTTTCAGTAGTGTGTGTGAGAGGTTTAATTTTCAGTAGTGTGTGTGAGAGGTTTTCAGTAGTGTGTGTGAGAGGTTTGATTTTCAGTAGTGTGTGTGTGAGAGGTTTTCAGTAGTGTGTGTGAGAGGTTTTCAGTAGTGAGTGTGAGAGGTTTTCAGTAGTGTGTGTGAGAGGTTTTCAGTAGTGTGTGTGAGAGGTTTTCAGTAGTGTGTGTGAGAGGTGTTCAGTAGTGAGTGTGAGAGGTTTAATTTTCAGTAGTGTGTGTGAGAGGTGTTCAGTAGTGAGTGTGAGAGGTTTCACTAGTTTTTATGCAAGCTTTTCAGTTGTGTATGTGAGTGTATAATCTTTCAGTAGTTTGTGTGAGAGTGTTTCAGTTGTGTATGTAAAAGCTTTTCAGTTGTATGTGTGCAAGGTTTTCAGTATAGTATGTGAATGAGTTTGGTTTCATATGTGTATGCGCATGCTTATTCTGAATAATGTCCCATACGGCCCCTCATATAATAGTGTGTCTGATATGTATATATATTTTGTATTTAGCGTTTTATATTTTGACTTCTTTATTGTTGTTGGCATTGTTAATGTTTGGTCCTCGGGCCAATAAAGCTTTTTTGAATTGAGGAAGAGAGAGAGAGAGAGAGAGAGAGAGAGAGAGAGAGAGAGAGAGAGAGAGAGAGGAGAGAGAGAGAGAGAGAGAGAGACACACACACAGAGAGAGGTAACGAGGTGTGCTGATGAGAGGAGGAGGTGAGGGGGAGGTGAGGGGGAGGTGAGGGGGAGGTGAGGGGCTCTCAGCAGTGGAAGGGTAAGCCACAGGGTCTGGAGGCAGATGGATCCTTTCTCCACCATTAGAGATCAAAGAAGCACCAAATCCGCCCAAAAATCCCCACATGCCTCTTTGTGTGTGAGCACATGCATGTGCGTGTGCACGTCTGTTGTAGTACACGTGTGTTCTCCCATGTGTGTGCATGTGTTTGTTTGTGCGTATGTGTGCGTGTGTGTGTGTGTGTGTGTGTGTGTGTGTGTGTGTGTGCGCGCACATGCATTCCTGTGTGTGTGCTGATGCACGTGTGCCTAAAGAAGAGTCTAATTGATTCCTTTCCACCATGCCTTCATCACCGTGACTCTGTGCCTGGTCTAAAGGCAGAGCCAGCTTTACTCTCACAACAGGCTCCTTCCATCACATGACAGGATTCCTCACACTCACAGGGCGGCATGCGGCTCAGGAGGTAGAGCGGTGGTGTCGGCTGGTAACCGGAAGGTCGCTGGTTCGATCCCCCCGGCTCCTCCTAGCTTGAGTGTGGAGGTGTCCCCCTGAGCGAGACGCCCTCACCCTGACTGCTCCTGACTGAGCTGGCTGTCGCCCTGCGTGGTCGACTCCGCCGTCGGGTCTGTGAATGTGTGAATGAATGGGTGAATGTGAGGCAGTGTTGTGAAGCGCTTTGAGGAGCCCCTGGTTCGAAAAGCGCGTTATAATATAATAGAATAGTGCACATTGAACGAAATTCCGTTGCATTGACTCTTGTTGATATTCTCGAGCAGCAAGAATATCAACAAAATGATCAGGAGAGCGTCGACCTTGCGCCGGGGGGGGAAGGACGCAGCGGCCGCCTGGATTCAAGACCGCACATCTGGGGATGCGGAGGTCAATCAATCATTCATGTGTGGCGGGCGGGGTGGAAGCGATTGACGGTGACACCTGCGCCCCTTCGCGCCTTTACTCTACGACCGCGGGGCAGCCTTGATGAATCCGCCGGTTGGCATTATGTACGTACGACCGCCTGCGTGACTCTGGTCTGTCACTGTCACGCTTCAGTCGGTGGGAGCGTCGCTACAGTGCAGCACAGGACCAGCGTCACTGAGCCACAGAGAGGGGGGTTCCTCTGGGCTGTAGACTCTGTAGACAGATCCCGGCAGAATCCTCCCATAAATTCAATCATCCTTCTCTCCAGGAAGACCTCGGAGCAGGATATGTGCCCGCTGTCCTGTGGGGAATCAGACCCATTATCGGAGCTGTACCACAGTGCTTATTTTTACACAAAGTCTCATAAATCTTTTATCGATGCCCGCAGGTAGGTGCAGGTACTTTGTTGGTTGTCACAACACATCACCGCGTGCTAGGCAAGCAACGTGATGCTGTTTTAAAGCACTGGATAATTATTGCTACTTTCGGTCTCCGTCTTCTCCCTATCTATGTCTCTGTGTCTCTCTCTCTCTCTCTGTCTCTCTCTCTCTATCTTTGTATCGCTCTCCCTTTCTCTCTCTCTAGCTGTCACTCTCTCTTTCTCTCTCTCTGTGTCTCTTTCTCTTTCTCTCTCTGTCTCTCTCTCTCTGTAGCTCCTTAAGTCTGTTCAACCCGCATAGCAATTAAACGTGATTAATAAAACGTTGTCATTAATATTAAAAGGCTTTGTGAATCATGGATGTGACGCAGTAAACCAAGGCGGGGATATGCAACCAAACAGCTGTGGCTGATGAGGCCTTAAATCTACCTATTGCCAGTAGGCTGCTCGTCCCCTGAGTTCAACAGTTTGATGAGAGGGCAAGGGCGAGATAAGAGACTGAAACGAGAGAGCAGCGAGAGAGCGAGACAGAGAGACAGCCAGAGAGATAGAGACACACACATGCACACACATAAACAGACCCAACACACACACACACACACACACACACACACACACACACACACACACACAGAGCAAGACAGGCAGGTAGAGAGACAGAGAAATACACACAAACACACACATAAACACACACACACACACACACACACACACACAGCAAGACAGGCAGGTAGAGAGACAGAGAAATACACACAAACACACACATATAAAGACACACAAACACACACATAAACAGACACACACACACACACACACACACACACACACACAGAAAGACAGACAGGTAGATAGACAGATATACACACAAACACACACATAAACACACACACACACACACACACACACACACACAAACACAGAGAGCAAGACAGACAGACAGAGAGATAAAGAGACACACACACACACACACATACAAACAAACAGACACATAAACAGACACACACAAAAACACACACACACACACACACACACACACACACACACACACACACACACACACACTCACACACATCAAGACAGACAGGCAGAGAGATAGAGACACACACAGACACACACACACACACACACACACACACACACACACACACAGAAAGACAGAGAGACAGAGAGACAGAGAGTGACAAAATGATTCACTTTTAAAAGTGCAAGTAGCTTCAAGCCATCGTGGTTTATAATTTCACATTGATAGTAATTGGGTTCAAATTACTGCTCTTCGCTTGAGCCATTAATGAGCATTCCAGTGTGTGTGTGTATGCGTGTGTGCATGTGTGGGTGTGCTTGTGTGCATGTGTGTGTGCTTGTGTGTGTGTATGTGTGTGTGTGTGTGTGTGTGTATGTGTACGTGTGTGCATGTGTGTGTGTGCTTGTGTACATGTGTGTGTGTGGGTGTGCTTGTGTGCATGTGTGTGTGCTCGTGTGCACAGGTCTCCGTTTCCGTCTTGGCAAACAATTATCAGTAGACAGCATGTCTGAGATACTGGTTCTATGAACAGAATCTTTTTTAAACAGAAATAACATAGAGGCAACATCTGGGTCTGACGTGTGTGTCTGTGTGCGCCTCACTTTGTGTGGTTATGAGTTGACAGGTGGGTGTCAATGTGTTTGTGTGTGTGTCGGCCTGTATTGTGTGTGTCTGATACTAAAAATCTGTTGTATTATGACTAGCACCAAGTATTATTATGTTATTATTATACAGTATTATTAGTATTAGTGTTACAATAGCAATTCTAGAAAAAAAACAAAGTGACAATAGACCTGAGTCATAAAGGCTACATGTCTGTCAACTACGCTGTCATGGCTAACTAGCTAAGCTGTCAATCATACATCTGTATGTATGTATATATGTATGACATACATGCATACATACATACATGCATACATGCATGCATATATACATACATACATACAGGCCCGGCGATTGCCATAGGCGAACTAGGCGATCGCCTAGGGCGGCAAAATGTGTTGGGTGCGCCCAAATGAAACAATCCCGATCCCCCCTATCTATTGCTTTTATAAAACGGTTACGTAAGTATGGCGAAATGAAAGTCATAGACACCCTCAATTTTGAAAAAGCTAGAAAGTCGGAAAAGCATTTCTTTTAATGAATACAAAAAAGTAGTCCCTCCTGGCTGCCGGCAAAGTGTCGCAGATCGCTTGATTTAAGCCACCCGTTTTATAATTATTTATTTACGATACATTATTCATTCACAAAGCAAATTTGTGTACTTAAAGGTTGTATTTTTCCTCATTTGTTTAATTAAGGCATTAAGATCAATTTCCAAAAGATAATTTTTTATTCCTCTTTTTAGTCAACTTTAGCATGGGTGCCGAAAGTTATGCCTACCACTGTATATACAGTATAACATATATACACTATACTATATATACACTATAATATAACCTAATATATATATACGCTTTATTACACAGCTCTTGTCAATGCTGTGGAACGCTCCGTTCACTTGCATTCGGGCCTTCCCGACTTCCGGTGGTGAATTATTTTTCAATAATGACCGTTGCTAAGCATATAATGACAGCTGTCAAGGAAAGCGGATTTTTTCACGTCGCCGGTCATTATCTTAAATAAGCCCCTTCAGGGCGAAGCAAGACACCTCCGCTTCGTGTCGGTATGCTGTTTGCCCTGTCGCTTGTTTCCCGATAATGACCGGCGTTCTATACATTATCCCTTACATAACATATATACACTATAATATATATACACTATAATACATGTACATATATACAATCATTTAGAAACACAATAAACACATCTCCACAATCAACACAAATTAAACTTAAAACAATCAGTATTTGATGTATGCAGTCAAATATCAACACACACACACACACACACACACACATACATTTATGTGTCATGTATATAAAAATCAGCATGCCAACCACCGATCTGACACACACACACACACACACACACACACACACACACACACACACACACACACACACACACACACACACACACACACACACACACACACACACACACACACATCTATTATTTACATTTGAAGCTAAAGCAAGTTGGATCAGACGGGGGGAGGGGGGGGGGGGGTTCTTGCTAGGTGTCTACTGGGGGAGTTTTACTTGTTATTTTACACACAGAGGTTTTCAACTCTGCTCTTGAAGTGAGGAGGGTGGAACCATCGAGGCAGGATGGAACGTGATAAACAATTTAAATAAAAAAGGGCATCCACAAGCAGTACCCAGACATATACAAACGCACACACAGACACACACACACACACACACACACACACGCATGCACGCACGCACGCACGCACGCACACACACACACACACACACACACACACACACACACACACACACACACACACACACACACACACACACACACACACACACACACACACACACACACACACACACACACACACAGGCTGTGCTGTGAAGAGATGGACAGAAAGAGCACATCCAACCTTTAAAGATAGAAACAGAGGCAGCGCTTTGCATACATTGGTCTTCATTCTTTGTTTCCATCTGACTCCCCCTCCGTCTGGCCGCCCATTTATTGAGTCGCTCACGTCTTTTGTGCTAAAATTAACCTCAAACGAGGAATGAAGCCCTTCTGAAGGACTTAGGTACGACCTTGAGTAGAAGGAAAAACATTCATAGTCACAGTTATGTAACACGCAGCAACACAAAAGGAAGAACCAGGCCACACATTTCGTGGTTGTATTGATAATAACTTGAACGTCAGGAGTTGTGAATGTTATGACGAAGAGAGTGTACAATATGCCACATAGCATAACGCCGCCAGTATAATCATCTGTAATCTGTGCCATAAATACGCCCTCTCCCCTCTTTACATTAAGCATTAAGCAGACACTTTTAACCAAAGCGAATCAAGTGTATATAAGTACATTTGACAGAAGAAAGGACATTTGTCAGACTTTCCTTTCTTTAGGTCTCTCTCTGTCTGTCCCTCCTCCTCTCCTCTCTGTCTGTCTCTCTGTCCATCTCTCCTCCTCTCCTCTCTTTAGGTCTCTCTCTGTCTGTCTCTCGTCCTCTTCTCCTCTCTTTAGGTCTGTCTCTCTGTCTGTCTCTCATCCTCTCCTCTCTTTAGGTCTGTATCTCTCAGTCTCTCCTCCTCTCCTCTATTTAGGTCTCTGTCTGTCTCTCCTCCTCTCCTCTATTTAGGTCTCTCTGTCTGTCTCTCCTCCTCTCCTCTCTGTCTGTCTCTCCTCCTCTCCTCTCTTTAGGTCTCTCTGTCTGTCTCTCCTCCTCTCCTCTCTGTCTGTCTCTCCTCCTCCACATCCAGCACTGGTTCCTGTCTCCCTCCCGGAGCTAAACCCAAGCGGCACGGCCATCTGAGGTAGCATTAGCCTAACGACGTAGTCTCCATCCTCCCTGCCAAGACCCCCCACATCTCCACCCACGATCTGTCGGGGGTGGGGAGAGGGAAACCTGGAAGGAGAGGGAGAGAGATATTGAAGGAGGAAGGGGAAGGGGAAGGGGGGGGGGCGTATTTACTGGCGTGGAGCGGTGGCGGCGGCGGGAGCAGGCCAGCAGCGGCCCGAGAGGCGCAGGTTATCCGCAGGCGGTGAGCAACAGTGTGGTACCACTGTCTGATTGGACGGAGCACTTCTCACCAGCCCCCGTGCGGACCGCCCGGCAGGCGCCACCTCGGATTCACCGGGCCGGAGCCTGAGTTCACCGGGCAGCTAGGCTAGGCTAGGATAGGCTAGGCTAGGCTAGGCTAGGCTAGGGTGGCATTTGGGCTAGCAGCAGTTTGAGGCAATCTAGATGAATGTTATTAACCTAACCTACGGTCAGCGGCGTGCTGGTTTGTGAGCAGAGGAACAACCACACCAAAGAGGTCTTTGATGTGGGAACACATCAAAGACCAGTATGACGGTGAAACTTGTTTTTAGAAAAGGTGCTTCAAATGTCACGGTGTCCAGCGAAGGAGCAACAGGCTGGTAAACAATCACACCGGTGATTCCGACCGCTAACCCCCTCGGCCCATCAACACGATTTACTGCCAGCACCCTCCCACCCTCCCTCCCTCCCTCCCTCCCTCCTCTTCGTCGTCTCCTCTGCAATCTCTCCTCTCTCGGAAAAATCGGTGACCTTTCTCCGAGCGACACTTCAAAGGGGTTTGAAGTGTTGTGGCGTTTTCACGTCCGGCCAACTCACACGGCCGCACCGGTCTTCTGCGCAGGGAGGCGCGTTCTCGGCTCGCGCCCGCTGGGGCGCCGGCGCTGAGAGGTGTCGGGGCTACGGGGGCCAACTGTCACTCAGACGGCCTGCACTGAAACACACTCCTCCGGTCCGCAGTGAAGGAGACACAGATGGACGAGGAGGAGATCAGGGAGGTTTAGACGTTCTTCGCCGTAAATCACTGTTATTGGTCATGTGCCGGCACTTAACGTACACACTTATTGTGTGCTTGTATGTCCTGGCACTTAATGTACACACTTATTGTGTGCTTGTATGTCCTGGCACTTAACGTACACACTTATTGTGTGTTATACCTCCTGGCACTTAATGTACACACTTATTGTATGTTGTTCGTCCTTGCAATTAAAAGTAGTACTTTGCATCGTGTAGCATCTTATCCTAGCTATCTTTGTTGTGTATGGGCAATGGGTTAACCTAGTGATTGTTAGTGCACTTGTTTCTATAAACCTCCTTAACTGTACCCACAGCAATATGATTATTATGATCATTGATTGTAAGTCGCTTTGGATAAAAGCATCTGCTAAATGCCCAAAATGTAAATGTGTTAATGGTTATATGACCATATTTCCAATGATAATGAATTGTTGGCTACAATACGTCTTGATGCCTGAAGAAGATTTTTGATGTGTTTATTTAGCATCTTTATTGCACAGATGGCACCAAATACCGTGCCCAAACTTCTCCCCAGTGACAATATTTACAAATAATACCAGTGAATTGGAAAATATACTTTACTTTAAGCACACAGAAGACGAAGAAAAGCTAACAATGGTTTATCAGTTACTATGGAAACTCCCGTGGTAACCAAGAAACAAGACTGTGTGTGTCCTCAGACCCCAGCACCTCGACTGACATGATTGGTTTGGACGGAGGGAGAAGGATCTAGTTATTCAGTTAACCGGTTAGGAACGGTTATACGTTTCTATAAACCACAATGCCTATATATCACCGCTCCCAAACGCCTTACTGTGCGTTCACACCAAACGCGACAGAGCGACACGACTCCATACAAAGTCAACGTAGAGACGCGAATCAGGCGACATTTGATGCTAGAAAACCTGCGGCAAAATTTGACTTGTGGCGCAGCATGAAAGCCCTGTCACGGGCGAGCGCGTTCACGAGGATTTGCAGCGCGACACTTTTGCTCGAGTTGAAATATTTGAACTTTGCCTCGACATTCACGTGATGACAGCCAATCAGCGTTCACTCCCTGAGTGACGTAACATAACAGTCAATCAGCGTTCAACCGGCCGGGCCAACCGTTCCCGGCACTCCGCAGTGAACCGCAGCATGGAGGAGAAAGTGATTGCTGCCATTTGTGACTTCCAGAGCTCTATATATAATATAATATTATATTATATTATATTATATATAAATATCTATATAATATAATATATAATTTCACGGCCAAAAGCTGTGTGCGCGTCTGGATGATATTATGAACCCATAAACGACGGGCATTCCCTCTCCCTCTTCCACAACAGGTAAAGACATGCAATGGTGGTTATCTCGGCCATGTTTGAGAATGAATTGGCATGAAGCACAGTTGGCGGGTAAAAGATGTGGCGCAGCAAAATTCGCCTGACAAAACTTGCACAGCGACGGCTTATGATTTGTCACGCTGCAAAACTTGGGCGACAATGCGACCAGGCGACAAATGTGTCTTTTGGTGTGAACGCACACATTGGTTGGATCATAATAATAATCTTTGAGGGGTGTTTCTGCCATATTAGTTTGCCTTTACTTCTTAAAGGGGCCCTATTCTACCACCAGGTGGGAGATTGATTAGCAATCATGAAGTCACAAGTGGGAGTGTCCATCCAGATGCATTGTGGGTCCATTTATGGATGGCTCCTTCGGGTTGGAGCCGGTAAGCTGTGATTTATGATATATCACCCCCTCATCACACAGCTGGGTGCACTCTCCCCCCTCTGACACCCCAAAGGGAGGGAAGGTGAAATGGTTTAATGGCCGACCGTAAATCCATGCAGCATGCTGTGGGTGAGGGATGCGTATATTTCTGATATTTCTGTTGCACAATATGATGTGAAGCACTATTATTAAGTGCAAGGACGTACAACACACAATAAGGGTGTACATTGAGTGCCAGGACGTATAACATACAATAAGTACATATACATTGAGTCCAAGGACGTACAACGTACAATAAATGTGTACATTAAGTGCCAGGACGTACAACATAGAATAAGGGTGTACATTAAGTGCCAGGACGTACAACATAGAATAAGGGTGTACATTAAGTGCCAGGACGTACAACATAGAATAAGGGTGTACATTAAGTGCCAGGACGTACAACATAGAATAAGGGTGTACATTAAGTGCCAGGACGTACAACATAGAATAAGGGTGTACATTAAGTGCCAGGACGTGTGTGGGCGGGTGGGGGAGGCTATGCAGCTTCTAGTTGAAGTCTAGTGAGTCTTGAGTCTCTGAGTGCGGAAGCTGGTGAGCGACTCTGCGGTCCTGACGTCGGCAGGGAGCTCTTTCCAACACTGCGGTGCCAAAACAGAGAAGAGTCGTGACTTTGATCATCGACCTTTGCTTGCTCTTAGCGATGGCGGTACCAGACTTCCAGTTCAGGTGGTTACAGCTGAGGTAGCAACAGCAAGAACGTGCATACAAGAAGTGGGACACACACAGCGTGTTTGTTTTCGGCCCAGATGTGTCGCGGCTGGGTGGGAATGACATCATGGCTTCAAACTGTCTCGCAATGAGGTCGTCCTCCCCTTACCTGCCGTAGACACACACACACATCAGGTGTCCAGACCTCGCCCTGGAGACACGGAGAGGGAACACCTCGTAGCACACAGGGCGGAAAACCTTGTGCTGTTTATTTTCAGCCGTGATATTTCATCTGGGTTCAGGGTGGGAAAGGGGCAGGTTTGGCTCCTTGGGGCTGATGCCTAAAACACAGGTAGGTCCGGCGGGCAGGATGTAAACTCCCTTAACTATTTGTTCTCAGCTTTCGAGCTCCCCTCCCGAGCGGACCTGCGATCGATCAGTGTCCCCGCACCCCCCCCCCCCCCCCATGCTGTGAAACGCTGAGGGTGAGAGGGGGTTCACGTTCAACCAGAGTATAGTGAGAAGGCAAGCACAAGGATTGGGCTGCCCTCTCATTAGTGGTTATCGCCTTGAAGAGAGAGAGAGGGAGGGAGGGAGAGTGGGAGGGAGGGGGGGGGGGGGGAGAGAAGGAAGGAGAGGAGGGAGGAGGAGAGAGAAAGAGGGAGAGAGAGACGGAGGAGGAAGGGGGAGAGGAGGAGGGAGAGAGAGGGGGGAGAGAAGGAGGGAGAGAGGGAGACAGAAGGGGAAAAGAGAAGGAGGGAGTGAAGGAGGGGGAGAGAAGGAGAGAGAGCGAGACAGAGAGAGAGAGAGAGAGAGAGAGAGAGAGAGAGAGAGAGAGAGACAGAGAGAGAGAGATGGGGTTGTGTGTGGGGAGGTAGGTTGAACATTTGTCCCCAGTGAAGTTGTGTTGCTCCGTATCAGTGAGTTTGGCCGGGCTCCATCCTGGATGATAGATGGCAGTGACCGAACGACAGCGACAGTTTGAAGTGAGGTGATGTTTGCCGGCTAATGAGACCGCCCAGAGTCGTCGTTACGCAGTCTCTTAAATCGGCGCGCTCACCGGACCGCTTTGTTTGCACCCTGTAGCACTGTGGCTCCGGTTCAGAGATCGGGGGGGCGGGGGGGCGGGGGGGCGTGGAGACCTCACCGCGGTTCCCCGGTTCAATTAGACTCGAACCCCGCACCCGCTTCACGAAGGTCTCGACCAGCCTGCAGCCAAACGCCGTCGGAACAGATTCAGTAACAAGACTGCAGGAAGAGGCAGAGAAAGGACAGGCTGCACCACCAAACTCCTCCATCCCGGGGGCTTAACGCACGTGTTGACGCCGGACCGACCGCTCTCCCTGACTCTCACCGGCTCTCAAACAGGAAGCGACGACTTATAATAATGATCATAATAATAATAATAATAATAATAATAATAATAATGATAATGTATCCGATTTATGCAGTGCTTTTCTTAGTACCAAAGACTCTTTACAGAGTGAACACAAAATATAATAATTTAATAAGAACGTATATTAGTAAAAATATACAAAAGGACGAAGGGGAGAGAGAAGGAGGGAGGGGGAGAGAGAAGGAGGAAGAGAAGTGGGGAGAGAGAAGGAGGGAAGGGGAGAGAGAAGGAGGAAGAGAAGTGGGGAGAGAGAAGGAGGGAGGGGGAGAGAGAAGGAGGGAGAGAAGTGGGGAGAGAGAAGGACGGAGGGGGAGAGAGAAGGAGGAAGAGAAGTGGGGAGAGAGAAGGAGGGAGGGGGAGAGAGAAGGAGGGAGAGAAGTGGGGAGAGAGAAGGAGGGAGGGGGAGAGAGAAGGAGGGAGAGAGGGGGAAGAGGAGAGAGAGAGAGAGAGAGAAGGAGGTTATCGGCAATCTTAAAAGGGTTTTGATTTTTTGTTTGAATGAAGGGAAGTGTGTTGTGCCGGTCGGATGTGGTTGGGGAGGGACGTCCAGAGGGAAGGAACTTACTCCTTATGCAAGCTGAGGAGGCGCTGGTCGAAACAAACCAAACCCAGTAAAGGTCGTGGTGATAGAGGAGATCAGTCACTGATGCCTCAATTACGTGCAAGCCCCGCCTTGGCCCTGTGGACACGACTTAATGACCGTTCTAAGGCTCGGCTGTCTGCTCAGAATCAGCTTAGAGAGCATCCATACCCTAACCTCTGGGGCAGCGGCTCAGTTGTGTAGCATCTTATCCTATCTTTACGATACCAATAACCCATTTACGGGGAATGGGTTAACCTAGCGGTAGTTAGCGCTTAGCACTTCGTTCTATGAACATCCTTCATGTACCGACTGTACCGACAAATGTACTTATTGTACGTTGCTTTGGATAAAAGCGTCTGCTAAATGCCGTAAATGTACATGTGGATTGACCTGCACAGCAAAAACTGCTGTGTCGCTTATTATGAAATCGTCCAAAAAAATGCAAACTTTGAAGAAGCATATCTCGTTACTATTATTTTTTTTTACAAGCCAGAAGAAACACTAACACGTCCATCTATTCATACGCCGTCTATGATAACCTTGACGAGATCATCAATTCACACACGATTTGAGTTGCGTTTTTCGTGCTGGCAAAACGGTTTGCTCTCTTTAATCCGCTGTGCACCGGCGCCCTACGTGATTCATGGCGGGTACTTAGTGGAGAGGCACGGTCAATAAAAGCACTGGTCCAGAAACCTCATTTCAGAAGGCTGTCGTATGCCAAAGGGGAGACAGGGAGAGCTACAAGATGAAACTGAAACTGCCCGGTCACAGAAATGGTTTTGAGATTGTGAGAACGCTGATTGGCCCGATCAGAGTGTTTGATGATGATTTACTGCTCTTGGGGGGGTTGGGCTCTGACGTCATGTTATTGCAAAGTTGCATTCGGGATTTCATTGTTTCACTTTTTCTTTTCTTTTTTATAAAATCGATCGACGATATGAGCCCGAGGATGGACGTTTACGCGATGCGTAATGACATCATTACGCACGTCCATACAAATCAAGTCACAGAGCCAATCATTAAACGATCCAATACATGCTCAAATCAAACTCTCCACACATCTCCTCTCGATAGGGCGACTCGATTGATGGACTGCGTGGGTTAGCCCACTATAGGTCTGTCAGTTTGCTCTTCATGATGATGACATGTGTCCATCATGCCAGATCCCTCCGGACCGCTGCGGCAGTGACCTCCACAGAGCGCGCGTTCACGCGTCGTTCACGCGGACGTGTCTGCACAAAACAGAAGCACCCTTGAGAAGCAGGTGGATCGATTTTCCAATCCCTGATAATCTTTTAAATGGTCGTTGAATTATTATCAAATATAGAGCGTTTAGAATGGGCCATATTTATGTTTATTCCGATCATAAAATAAACTGGGTATTAAATATAGAAGCCCGGATACAAACCCATGCGCTATAGTTTGAAATTACCGCATCTATCAGGGTTAAGCCATATGCAGCTTAATTATTATTTTCCTCTCATTGCTCGCTGTAACTCCTTTTCTCTCTCTCCCCTCTCCACACTGTCCTCTCTCCCTCCCCTCTCTCTCCCCCGCCCTCTCCCTCCCCCCCCTCCCTACCCCCCCCCCCCCCCCTCTCTCTCTCTCTCTCTCTCTCTCTCTCTCTCTCTCTCTCTCTCTCTCGCTCTCCCTCGCTCTCTCCTCTCTCTATCCCTCCCCTCTCTCTCTCCTCTCTCTCACTCCACGCCTCTGTCTCCTCTCCCTCTCTCTCTCTCCCCTCTCTCTCGCTCTCTCTCTGAGATCTCTGTCTCAGGGGCGGAGCGGTGGTTCTGGGTGTGTGTTTTTTTGATGTGTAAAGCACGTGGCCGCTCCAGACCTCTAGAGCAGGGCGCAGCGGGAGGCGCGGTGGAGAGGCGCGGTGGAGAGACGCGGAAAGAGAGGCGCAGCGGAGAGAAGCGGCGGCTACTAGACACGTTGGAGAGACGCGGAGCGAGAGACGCGCTGGAAAGACGCGCGGGAGCAGTCGGGCTGCAGTCGGACCAGCGGGGAGCCGAGAACGGAGAGCGCAGAGCGGTCCTCAGCCATGGAGACGCACCGCCACTGACGAGGAACTCTCCGGTGTGGAGATATATTTTTTTCGAAAGGAGAAAAGTACATGCACTTATCTTGGGGACGGAGTGAGGATTAATTTCTAAGAGAAAAGGACTTGCGTGCAACCCATGGAAGAACACAAGGTGAGGAGGAGAGAGGAGGAGAGATATGCAAGTTTTGACATGAGGTTTAATGATTATTAAGTCCTTTCTGTTCTGAGGGGCGGAACGTGATGTTATTTATTCTGGATTTTTATGCGTAGAGCCTATAAAGTTAACATTTGGATAAAATGGATTTAAACGTGTCAGCCTTGGACGAGGAGATGGAAGCGAGTAACGCCTCTCTGAATGCCACCTCTCTCAGCCTGTACAGCCCGCTCGCCATCTGGGGTTTGGCGGGGCTGGTCAGCTTTCTCATTCTGTTTATTATAGTCGGGAACGTTTTGGTCGTTATCGCCGTTCTAACGAGCAGAGCTTTGAAACCACCTCAGAACCTTTTCCTGGTCTCCTTGGCCAGTGCGGACATCTTAGTGGCCACGCTGGTCATGCCGTTTTCCCTGGCCAACGAACTCATGGGCTTCTGGTTCTTCGGCAAGGTGTGGTGCGACATCTACCTGGCGCTGGACGTTTTGTTCTGCACGTCATCAATCGTCCACCTGTGCGCCATCAGCCTGGACAGAT
>NC_140273.1:1566453-1571453 GCF_964030765.1 Micromesistius poutassou | reverse complement strand
GATAAGGGATATAATCCAATGTTAAATGTATTCATCAAGAGCAACAGAGGATTGCGGTGTGGCATGTAATACATATTTTACATTATTCTATCACCCTAACTCCCTAAACAACCAGGGCAGACATGTTATAGAACTCCGGGGCATCAATATTTCATATATACGTCACAATGAGGTCCCATTGGGGCTGGTGCTACACTTTGATGTGTAGTAGAAGATTATCATTTATGCAAGGAGCATAAAATAGCAAAATGAGGCTTTTTTTTTTTTCACACCAAAAATAAGCCACAAAAAGAAAGAAATTAAAATCAGCATATGGGTTGGACGATGGTTTGCTTCGACTCCTGGCTGCGGTGGACGGACGAGGCTGTGACTTGCCGGCACCGCGGTGCTGCCCCGGTGAAGCGTTCATTAGAATACTCCACCAGTGAGAACATACGGAGAGCGGAGCGCCGCGGGCTAATGAGGTTTCTCTGGAGACGGCAGTGCATTACCCTCAAGACGTGTGCTTCACACTGTACACAGAATGCACTGGATGGTGGGTCTCTGTGTGTGTGTGTCTGTGTATGTGTGTGTGTGTGTGTGTGTGTGTGTGTGTTTCTGTGTGTCTGCGTGTGTCTTTGTGTGTGTGTGTGTGTGTGTGTGTGTGTTTGTCTTTGTGTGTATGTGTGTGTTTGTCTTTGTGTGTGTGTGTGTGTGTGTGTCTGGATCGCCCTGTCTGGATAACCGCATCCAGAGGGGTCACTACCATGCGGTCAGAAACACAAATGATATTTTAGAACCTGGAACGTGCAAACCCTCACGGACAACCACACCAGTGAACGACCCGAGAGACGAACAGCTGTCGTCTCCAGGGAACTAAAAAGGTTCCGAATTTACGTCGCAGCTCTCTGTGAAACCCGCCTGGCTGATGAAGGGCAGCTGAAGGAGGAAAAAGGTTGCTATACTTTCTTTTGGAAAGGAAAGCCTGTTGATGAGCCACGAATCCACGGTGTGGGTTTTTATTAAGAACCGCCTCGTCAACCATCTCCATGAACTTCCTGTTGGCATCAGCGAGCGCCTAATGACCATACGCCTGATGCTTGCAAGCAGTCAGATGGCCACTGTTATTAGTGCTTACGCCCCAACACTTGATGCACAGGAGGACGTAAAGGAGGCCTTCTATGCTGACCTGGACCCAATTCTATCCAAAGTCCCCGAGGAGGATTAGCTAATCCTTCTTGGAGACTTTAATGCCAGAGTAGGGCGAAAACCATGATCTATGGAGAGGCACGCTGGGGAGAGAAGGGGTAACTATCATGTGGTGGATAAACCGCATATAACACTAAAACTTAAACAAGAGAGTTTGAGGAGACCGGAGCAAGAATGACAAAAGACTTAATTTTTACTCGCGAACAAGTAAGAACAAAGCCGAGTTGGTTTGACAAAGAACTCGAGAGCTGGTCACGGGCCGCTCCTTATATATCCCTTTCTGTCAATCAAGAATGTTGTTACCTATGGATCCCCTGCACACACATGTCCAACCATTTGCAATCTGTTATCTTTCTAGTCTCCTTCCTGGTCTGCATCTTACCTCCCAGGAGTTATTTGGGAGTGGGTCAGCAACAGTTTACAGCATCAATTGCAGTGTCCAGCTCTTCTTTTGCCCCTAGGATAACCTCAGTTCACCCTGATTCTTGACCTCTATGTGAGTGGGTCACCACAATTAAGTCAAAAGTCATTAAGTCATTAAGTCAAATCACCAGACTTTCTGGCACCACTCCAGGCCACAGTCAGAGAGGAGTGGTGACCTGTCTTCTTAAGCTTTTCTCGACCATTGTTATATTTATATAGCATATAGGCCCGATAAAAAGTATATGTTAACATGATATTGTAAGGTGAATTTTCTTCCATAATCACTAACACAATTTTCCATCAAAAGACCAAGTTCAAGACATCTTGGATGCATCCCCGCTCTAAATGCTGGCATCTCATTGACTATGTCAATGTCCGCTCACAAGACTGCCGTGATGTGCTCAGCACGAGAGAAATGATCAGTGCTGATGAATGCTGGACTGACCACCGCCTCATTCGCTCCACCATGTCTATCCGTCTGATGCGGGAAAGAAGGCAGCAGAAAAGACAGACCCGCCCACGGCTTAACATTGAGCGACTGGGAGAAACCGCTTTCCAACAACAGCTGCAGGCAGCCCTCAGCGCAGACTTGCCAGACCAGTATCCTCAGGATATTGGACATCATGAACTCCTGCAAAGCCATCCTTTGTCACAAAACGCGGAAACATCAAGACTGGTTTGATGAGAACGATACCGAAATCCAGTGGCTTATCGACACCAAGCGGAAAACTTTCATCACCTGGCAAAATGACATCAACTGCAAGGATAAAAGAGAAAAAGTGAAAGCAGCTGTCCAATCACAAGTTAGGATACTGAAGAACCAATGGTGGACACAAAAGGCTCTGGAAAGGCTCTGGAAATCCAACTTTTCGAAGCCACCAGCTTTTTCGAAGCCACAAGAGCAGTATATGGCCCTAGCTGCCGTTGCCTCACCCCCCTTCACTCTAAGGATGGACTTTCCCTGATGAAAGATAGGGAGGCAATAACACACAGGTGGAAGGAGCACTATGAAGAGCTTCTGAACAGGGACACCACTCCTGAGTTTGAGGCCCTGGTCCAACTCCCTCAACTGCCAATCATTGAGAGAATGGTAGAACCACCCAGTTTGGAGGAGGTGCAGGACGCTATCAGGACAATGAAAAACAACAAGGCTGCTGGGCCTGACGGCATCCCAGCTGAGGTCCTGAAAGAAGGTGGGCCTGTCCTCCTTGAACACATTTACTCCCTGCTCCTCAAAATATGGGAAAAGGAGGAGATCCCCGCACAGCTGAAGGATGCTTTAGTCATCTCCCTCTTTAAGAAGGGTGACAAGGCGGACTGTGGGAATTACCGCTGTATTTCCCTCCTTTCCACCATAGGGAAGGAGTTAGCTCAGGTTTTGGACTCACCCCCCGGTCAGAAAGCATCCTTCCTGAGTCTCAGAGTGGTTTCCGCCCAAACAGAGGCACTATGGACATGATCTTTGTTGCTCGGCAGTTGCAAGAAAAGTGCCGGGAACAGAATCAACCTTTATACATGGCTTTCATAGACCTCACCAAAGCCTTTGACTCAGTCAACCGTCAGGCCCTCTGGCTGGTCCTGGCAAAAATTGGCTGCCCAGGAAAATACATCTTAATACAAAATACGTACAAAAAAATCTGAGTGCTGCGGCTGCTGCACGACAACATGTCTGCCACTGTACTGACCCTTTCGGGTCGACACAGGAGTTAAGCAGGGATGCGTCATTGCTCCAACGCTGTTCTCCATCTTCATTGCAGCCATCCTCCATCTGACAGGCAACCAGCTGCCACAGGGAGTCGAAATGATGTACAGGACTGACAGACTTCTGAACATCAACAGATTCAGGGCTAAAGGTCGTACCACCACCGTATCCATCACAGAGCTGCAGTATGCAGATGATAATGCTATTGTAGCCCTTTCAGAAGAGGACCTACAGTGCACCTTGACTGCTTTCGCGAAAGTTTACAAACAGCTTGGTCTGGCCATCAACCTAAAAAAGACACAAATCCTCCATCAGCCACCACCAAACAGCAACAAAAAATACGGACCACTTCCCATACCGTGGCAGCCTCCTGTCATCTAAAGCCACCATTGATGAAGAGGTACACCACCATCTTAGCTGTGCCAGCGAGGCATACTCCAAACTGAAGAAAAGGGTCTTTGAGGACCGCGACCTTCAGTCAAAGACCAAAATTCTGTTCTACAAAGTGGTACTGCTCCGTACTCTCCTGTATGTTTCAGAAGCCTGGACCACATACAGCAGGCACTTGAGAGCACTCGAGGCCTTCCAGCAGAGGTACCTACAGAGAATCCTCAGGATAACCTGGGAGGATCGACAGACTAACACCAGCGTCCTGGAGGAGGCTGGCATCTCCACCATCACTGCCATCATCGCCCAACACCAGCTCAGATGGACTGGTCACGTGATTCGGATGCCTGACTCTCGCCTTCCCAAACAAGTCCTCTACTCACAGCTTGTTCAAGGAAAGCGTGGCCCCAGGAGTCCAAAAGAAACGGTTCAAAGATAACATCAAAGCAGTCCTCAAGAAGTGCCACATATGCCACATACAGGACACAGAAAGGAGATTGCTTCCACCAAAAAGGTTCCACCCAAACCCACAATTGCCACTGCCTGAAGACCCTGAGGACCAAGAAGGAGGACAGACATACTCAACCTTGAGTGTCCGCCGATGATGATGATGGTGTGTGTGTGTGTGGGTTTGACTTTGTGTGTGTGTGTGTGTGTGTGTGTGTGTCTTTATGTTTGTGTGTGTGTGTCTTTATGTTTGTGTGTGTGTGTGTGTGTGTGTGTGTCTGTGTGTGTGTGTGTGTGTGTGTGTGTGTGCGCGCGTTTCTTTGTGTGTGTGTGTGTGTGTGTGTGTGTGTGGGTCTGGAAGGTTGCATGCAAACACAATGTTTTGTGTGTGCGTGCTCTGATTCGTGTGTGTACCTGTGTGTATGAGTGTGTGAGCAGTGATTTGTACACGGCTGTAACCACAAACTGCACCATCCATCTAACATCTAACAATTACATTTTATAGTTGTGTGTGTCTGTGTGTGTTCCGTATAGTTCTGCTTCTGTTCCTATTTCTCCTGGGGAGTGGGACTACTAAAGTCTCTCGCTCTCTCTATCTCTCTCTCTCTCTCTCTCTCTCTCTCTCTCTCTCTCTCTCTCACTCTTACTCTTAGGTCTTGCTCTCTCTCTCTCTCTCTCTCTCTCTCTCTATCTCTCTCTCTCTCTCTCTCTTTCTCTTTCTCACTCTTACTCTTAGGTCTTGCTCTCTCTCTCTCTCTCTCTCTCTCTCTCTCTCTCTCTCTCTCTCTCTCTGGTGGGGGTGTCTTCACCCTCTGTTTGAACCTGTCTCCTCGTTAGGTAATCATCCACCTGG
>NC_140273.1:1557922-1566253 GCF_964030765.1 Micromesistius poutassou | reverse complement strand
AGTCTACAGTCTACAGACCGGCACTTAATGTACGCACTTATTGAATTGTATGTCATACTTAGATATAGACAGTACTTAGTTGTGTAGCATCTTATCCTAACTATCTCTGTTGTATACAGGGAATGGGTTAACCTAGTGATTGTTAGTGCTTGGCACTTGGTTCTATGAACATCCTCACTGTACCGACAGAGATATATTGTTTCAACTTCTTCTGACAAATGTACTTATTGTACGTTGCTTTGGATAAAAGCGTCGCCCTGCTAAACGCCCTGAATGTGAATGTGAATTGAAATGGAAATGGAAAACCCTGCAACAGCTTGGCGGCTGGCGTGAGCCACTGGTTGAAGTGGTTCATGGCGGCTCATCGGCCTGGTGGCCAGCCATCAAGCTAACGAGCCAGGATGAACCACTTGTTGCTAGCACATCGCTCTGCCTCTCCTTCTATTTTTGCTCATTCTCACTGATCTCTACTGACTGAATTCCTGTGTTTATAGGAAGGAGGGAAGGAAGAGAGGGAGAGGGAGAGAGGGTGAAGGGAGTGGAGGAAGGGAGGAAAAGAGGAGGGAAGAGAGGAGGGAAGGAGGTAAGGAAGGAAGGAAGGATGAAAGGAGTGAAGGAAGGAAGAGAGACGGGAAGGAAGAGAGGAGGGGGGGAAGAGAGGAAGGGAGGAGGGAGGGAAGGAAGTGATTAAGGAAGGAGTAAAGAAGAGGAGGGAGGTGAGGAGGGGTGAGAGCAGCCAGGGAGAGAGTGAACATTCCTCTACTCGGTCATCATAACAGGAAGTGACAGCGAGCACAGGGCGTACGTTATGCATCCTCACATGGCGGTGGCACGGAAAGATCAGCATTGGTTCAGAATAAATACATATTCTGATTCCTCATATTCTATCATAGATAGATATTTCTAAGATATTTCTAAGTGACCCCAATCTAAGTGTAGATTACTGGCTGGTTCCCCCAGTGATTGCCTACCCAACCTTCAACCGATGATGGACTACCATCTGTGATCGTGTCTGTGGAGGAAGACGGATTTCATCTTCTCTTCTGTTTCTGCTGACAAAGCACGTATGCAAATCCGATCAGATTACATGTTTAACAAGACCGAGATTACCATGCTGATACTGAAAGGCAGAGGAAGTGATATTATTAATCCTGCTCCCCAATCCCCCGTGATAACGTAATCCAGACCCCAGGACTCGCTCTCTGCCTCGCCGGCTTAGTGTCCTGATCTTGGATAGATAAAAGAAGCACGATTCGTTTACAAAGTGGATCAGCTTATGTTGCTGAAAAACAGCTTTTCTCACAAACCTCTGCACTAACCAACGGTCGGCCAGCCAAAGTAAGAAGTGGCATTTGCATTCAAACAAATACTTAGAAATAGAACTTATAGCTCTCCTCTCCTTCCACGATTTGATCTTCCATTTCCAAGTGGATTGATAGGGTCTTCAGTAGCTTCTGAACCTCTCTCTCTGGCTCTGTCTCTCATCTGACCCCTATGGCCGACACTTCCATCAGGCTTATCGAACGTCCCCCGTCTCCCCCTCGCCACCCCCCCTCCCCATATCTCTTCCTCCTCTGCTGCTGAGACTAAAGCTCCTAATGCAATCCCTCCCCTGCCAATCCACCGCCCCCCATGGTTCCCCCATCCATCTCCCCCAGACTCCCCCCCCCCCCCCCCCCTGATGGTTCCCCCATCCATCTCCCCCCAGACTCCTCCTTGGCTCGCTTGCCTCAGAGATGATGACAGCTTTAAATCTCAGAGTAGTGCGACCTGTCCACCGCCCCCCCCTCCAACCCCTCTCCTCCCCCCCCATCCCCATATCAGGTAGATCTACGCCCGGGGAACCACGATATGATCTTAACCATCTATATGCCGGTGAAGGGATCGATACGAGATGGAGACACTGTGAAGGCGGTGCATCTGTATCGTGTTAATACAGGTGTAGACACATTTAGGATTAGGAGGTTGTACGTGGTTTGGTAAACGGTTCTGTGAGTGCACAGCAGAATAACAAACCAAGATCGCAAGTTACTGGTATGGATGTCCACGCTGCATATTATGTGTTCAGGGCTATTGTGCTGCAGAGCGGAGCCTGTGGAGAGAGCTTAGCTCAGAGACCGCCACTGAGAGACAGATCCAGGAATAGCGTTGCAGCTAAATCCCTTTGAAGCCCTCACCAGCGACCCAGTCCGTGATTCCCGCCAAATCCTTCTGTGCTCGAATCTTGAAATGTTGCAAACGGCCGAAAACAGTTTTCTAAGGATACCTCCTATTATCACCTCAGGATGTATCCATGGCAACTGTTCTGTGTGTCACTAACAGCCTGCTAACTGTCTCAGCAACACCTGGCAACATCTGGCGGCTGTTGAGCTGGGAGCAGTGGGCTGTGTACAGCAGGCGATGGAGAGGAACCCACGTAGAGATTTAACATTCTAGGCATGCATCACGTATCTCCGATTTATATTTACATACTTTGATTAGAATTAATGCGGCCCCTTGTGGTTTGGACTGCTCGGTGGTCCCTCGAGGAAACACAGAGGAAGCTATAGTTAGATTCACATGATGTCCCCCTCAGGACTCAACACCCCATGATGCATCATGGGGCGGCACGCGGCTCAACGAGGCAGAGCGGGTTGGCTGCAAACCGGAAGGTTGCTAGTTCAATCCCCCGGCTTCCTCCTAGCTGAGTGCAGAGGTGTCCCTGAGCGACACACCTCACCCTGACTGCTCCTGACGAGCCGGCTGTCGCCTTGCGTGGGTGACTCCGCCGTCGGTGTGTGAATGTGTGCGTGAATGGGTGAATGTGAGGCAATGTTTGCAAAGCGTTTTGAGTGGCCACTGGTTAGAAAAGCGCTGTGTAAATGCAGTGCATTAACCGTTTATCACTCCACAGCCCCTAGTGCTCCGGCAGCGGGCTTCAGAACCCACAACCCGGGCGTTTTGACATTCCCAACCACCTTGTTATGCAGATGGAGGCGGGGTTAAACTGGGGTGGACCCCCCAGATGCCTGCTATGCCTGTCGGGTGCGTGTCTTAATAGGAGCTCCTCCTCTGAATAATGCTCCTCAACAGCATCGTACACATGGGTTCTGGTTTTTATCATCTGCGTTCCACACATTCTGTATTGTGAGTAAGCGCCCCCCCCCTCCCCCCTTCTTCCCCCCTTCCCCGTTACTCTAATGGCTTCTTATCTCAGGGGGGGAGGGGGTGGGGGGGGCTGAGCGGGGGGGGGGGTGTCAGGCTATAATGAAATATTCAACACCCGAAGTCCTCCATGTGTGAGAAAAACAGTGTGTGTGGCGGACGCCAAAAGTGTGAGTGTGCGAGTGAGGGATGGATGGCTGGAGCAATAGAGAAGGGGGGACGGGGGTGAGAGAGGGAGCGGGAAGGAGGGAGGGAGGGGACGGGCTGGGGTGAGACGTGAGAGGGATGAGGAACAGAGAGAGAATATGTGAGAGGGAGAGAGAGAGAGAGAGAGAGAGAGAGAGAGAGAGAGAGAGAGGGAGATCTGAGCAGCGCAGCTATTGAAGTTCAAGTGCTCACTCTATAGATATTTACCACTAGAGGATACCTGGTGTCAACTGGATAGGACCGGTTCAGGGTCAGGTATCCATCCATACCCACCTCAGCAGGGACCCACCAGTGGTTTGAAGGGCCATGCTACTTCTACACCAAAACTGAGAAGCTGAGAAAGTCTTTCTGGACTGCACAGGTTTTCTTGTTTCTCATTTAATGTGAACCATAAGTGTTTCTCATTCCAGTGGTTCTCATCTGCTATCTTGATGACATCTGTTATGCTGTTAGTACACGCCTCTGTTCCATTTGTTTTACAGCGATACACAGACACACAGGCAGATATATCACTTTGAACACACACACACACGCACGCACGCACGCACGCACACACACACACACGCACGCACGCACGCACGCACGCACGCACGCACGCACGCACGCACGCACACACACACACACACACACGCACACACACACACACACACACACACACACACGCACACACGCACACACACAGCGTTGTTGTCTCAGTGTCCGATAGTAGGCTTATAAGCCTACCTTGAATGTGACATTGTCATTGTCCTCCATGGGATATTAAAACGTGTGTGTGCGCAAGTGTGTGCGTGTCAATCTCTGCAAGTGTGTGTCCAAAGGAGATTAATACTTGGTGGTGGTGGATGCTTATCTGTGTGTTTATGGGGGAGGGGGGGGGGCGGGAACATATGGGCTTAGCGTAAAGGTGATGGTTTGGTAGAGCGTCATTACCAGGCGTTGTGTATCTCCCCCTGATCCCCCCCCGTCCCCCCCGTCCCCCCCCGTCCCCCGTCCCCTGAAAACCAATTTAACGGAGGAAGCTGTTTTCGTCCTCACAAGAAAGAATAACCTGTTAACTCTCAAGTCACACAGAGGCGCACAGAGAGCCAGAGCAGGAACACGTTTGTGTGAAAGACTATCTGGTCATCGGCTATGAAATGGCCGCTTAATGTAAAGCTCAGACATCCGGTGATGTCCTGATGAGTTATCGGGCTGTGTGTGTGTTTATGTGTGTGTGTGTGTGTGTGTGTGTGTGTGTGTGTGTGTGTGTGTGTGTGTGTGTGTGTGTGTGTGTGTGTGTGTGTGTGTGTGTTATGTGTGCATGTGTCTGTCTGTGTATGTGTGTGTGTGTGTGTGTGTGTGTGTGTGTGTGTGTGTGTGTGTGTGTGTGTGTCCCCGGGGGCAAACGCACACAACCCCCACACACAGCGCGGATATCTTTCATAATCATTGAGTTAGGACTGGGCTCCCTTCATTGCACCTATTTTGAGTATGTCACTGTTATATAGCGGTAAGGACACCTTGGACACTATGAAACTATCTGGCGGCAGTACATGGCTGCACTTTTAATTGATTCATTGGCAGTAATCGTTTTTATACCCTTCTGTAATCACCCTCGTTGTAATCAATCAAAACAGTGCATTGCACACTCCTTTCATACATAGAACTAGAACTATTAGTATCTGTACATAGTATTAGTAGTTTGTATCTTATCCTAGCTAGCTTTGTTGTTTAAGGGGAATGGGTTAACCTAGTGATTGTTAGTGCTTGGTCCTCATCCTTACTGACAGCAGTATATTGTTGTTTCTCTTTCTTCTGACAAATGTACTTATTGTAAGTCGCTTTGGATAAAAGCGTCTGCTAAATGCCCTGAATGTAAATGTAAATGTAGTATGTAGGTTGAAAATGCATGTTCTGTAACGTAGAGTCATTCAAAGTAAAGCCAATTTATTTATTTATGAATCCTTGGATGGATTTGCTGTCATTTTTATTTTATTTTGTTGAGTTATTTTCGTTTAGTTATTTTCATTTATTTATTTTTTTTAGTTAAGATTCCACCTGCAACCTTGGATTAAACAAGATTCGGAGCCTGGCCGTTATCTCCACCAAACGCCAGAAATGAATTGACTTTATCCCTTAGCGAGTGTGGTGGCCTCGCTGCCATGCTGGTAATGACTTTTGGGTGTGTGATGAAACAGTCCAACCACCACCGGGATTTACACACTGAGAACACAGGCCTTGTTTTGTCATTCAGGAGAATTGTAAGAATGAAAAACATGCAAGATTACAGATGACCTTGGTTATCTGGCTTTGGTTTGGCAAACGAAATGTGTTTTATAAGTTATTGCCATAATTTATTTCAACACAGTCTTAGGAGATATGGACAAAGTTAGTTCAACCATCCTCATTTTTGGGGTTATTGAAATATATAAGCGGTGTGGAGGAAAAACTTTCTTAAGAGAGTTACTCAATGCCAGACTTCAGTCAACATGGGGGATTACAGGCAGCAGGGAAAAATAATATAGATTTATTTATGGGATGAATCAAAGTAACAAGAAGGGCTGAGAAGGGTCAGCTGGGACAAATAAATAATCTCCTTCACACAAATTCATCCTTCCCTTCTTCTTCAATGACTTTGATCAATATATTTATATTTGTATGATTTTTCATATGAAAAGTATAAAAGGTTCCACTCCAAAATGTCTCATGCCACATAACACTGTCCCATAATTAAACCAGTGTAAACCCACCAGTATCAAACCAGTGTATCATCATCATCATCAAAATACATCATAAAAACACCTCTCCTGGTCAGTCGTCAGGGAGGGAGTCTGTCTTTAATTGAGTATTGATGAAATTCTCTCACGCTTCAGAGATGTTTTCATGTAGTTTTCATCCACTGCTTGTTTCCCCCCACCCTGACAAGAGCTCGAGGCCATGACTGATGGAGTGTCGGCAAACAACTAGAGGAGAGGAGGAGGAGGAGGGAGGAAGGTTGAATAATTGACAAGGAAGACACTGAATGATGGGATTGTGAAGTTTGTGTGTGTGTGTGTGTGTGTGTGTGTGTGTGTGTGTGCATGTATGTGTGTGTACGTCTGCATGTGCCTGTGAGACAGTCGACATGATATCCAACCCCTGTCTAGTAGGCGCTTTAAACGCGTGTCTCCGACTGTTTGACTGGCTGTTGCGTGGAGTTCAGGCACCCGGCGTTCAGACTGTGGTGAATAAGCTGTCTGCTGACTCAGTGTGCTGCAGCCAGTCTAATCACGCAGCGTTTGACATTTGGTCCGCTTCTAAATCTCTCAAACACGTCTGATCATCTATCAGCCCCTCCTGCGTCGTGCTCAGCCTGCCAGCAGCCGGGAAGAGTCTGCAACGAGAGAACGAGAACAATAATAGAACAAGAGAACAACACTCTTTACACAATTAGATCTTTCTCTCGCTCGCCTTCTCGCTCTGTCAGTCTATCTCCATAACACCCCCCCCCCCCCCCCCCCCCCCCCTCACCCCCCCCCTCACCACCTCACCGCCTCACCACTCCGCACTCCAAAGTTATGAGTTCATGCAGATGGAGTCTTCCGGAACCGATCCCGAATCAAGTTCTCTTTCGGGAGAGACTAAAGATAGATTTGGTTTATTGTGTTCAGCTCAACGTGAAAATATTTCACTGGCGCTGCAGGATTTTGCATTAGGGAGAAACTCGAGGGTGAAAGTCTGCATTGTGCTCTAACGTGGATCCCTGATCAGATGTTTAACTAGATTCTATCTTCCAAAGTGAAGAATTGTGTTTTGAGGCGTTACAGTAACTGGACGGCTTTTGAGTGTGAAGGGGTGTCAATTACAGCTTAACACAACACTCAACACTTAACTCATAGCGATATCTCATGAGACCGAAACTCCAAAATCCCCCATCTCACAGCAAAACAAAGAACAATGTAATCGGTAAATGGACTGCATTCATACAGCACTTTTCTAACCAGCTTTTCTAACCACTCAAAGCGCTTTACAATATTGCCTAACATTCACCCATTCACACACACATTCACACACCGACGCAATGTCAGCCATGCAAGGCGACAGCACAGCTCGTCAGGAGCAGTCAGGGTGAGGGCGTCTCGCTCAGGGGACACCTCAACAGAGGAGCCGGGGGATCGAACCAGCAACCTTCCGGTTACCAGCCGACACCGCTCTACCTCCTGCCCCACATGCCGTCCCAACAAAAAAAACTCTGATACTTCAGATTAGTAAACAACAGACATTAAACAATCTGTAACTGCGGCTGAAACAGATGGGCACATTCTGTGGCTCTTCAACCTGATCCCGAGCAGATGGTTCTACTGATCAACAGAACACAACAACGCCCCTGCTAGTGAGGCGAGTGCACGGCAGAAGGTGAGGTTAATGTACTCTCACAGAGGCTCCTCACTTCACAGCGCGTGTGGAGAGAGAGAGAGAGAGGGAAGGGGCGGGAAAACATCACTTTTGTTTTCTGGAGGTCAGTCTCTCGACCTTTGAACCTCAACCGGTAGAGAACGTACGTGGAACAGCAGCAGACCGGTGTTTAGACTTCTGTGATGAGGATCAGACCACTTTCAGCTGCTCGGGGATACATTACACAGTGAAGAGGTTGGGTCTTTTGTCCAGAACACTTTTATTATAATCGTTTTGCAGTGGTTATGGTCGGTATGAATAATGGGGGGTTTAGCATTCAATGCCTTTGTGTTGTCTATCGATTTTTTTAAACCTCTTTATTTGTTCTCTCTGTTATTATTTGTGATGATTACCACTCAGTAAAAAAATCAATCCTTTAGTTTCTTTCGAAAGTTTCCAGACAAAACATCTCTCTGCAGTCTAAATTATTCTCTCTCCAACATCAAAACTAATGTTTACTTTTTTTTTCATCTATGAAGGCATAACGGCTTCCAAAAACTAGTTTCAAGGTTATTATCACACAGCCTTGCGGTGTGTTAACAAGGTCACAGGAATTGCAGAAGAATC
>NC_140273.1:1537922-1552922 GCF_964030765.1 Micromesistius poutassou | reverse complement strand
GTCCCGTGTGGACGGAATCCAGCGGGGGAGAGGTCCTTTTCAGCCCGGTGCGGACGGAATCAAGAGGGTCGAGGTCCTGTTCAGCCCGGTGTGGACGGAATCAAGACAGGGTGTGGACAGGGTCCGGGAGGGGAGCGGTCCTGTTCAGTCCCGTGTGGACGGGCTTCAGGAGGGGAGAGCGGTCCTGGTTAGCCCCGTGTAGACGGGGTCCGGGAGGGGAGAGGTCCTGTTCAGCCCCGTGTGGACGGGTTCAAGGGGGGGGGGGGGGGTCCTGTTGAGCCCCGTGTGGACGGTTTCAAGGGGGGGGGGGAGAGGTCCTGTTGAGCCCCGTCTGGACGGGCTCAAGGGGGGAGAGGTCCTGTTCTCCCACCCTTTGTGCTCCGTTGACGAGGCGGGCCTGACAGAGGTTAACGTGCCGTGAAGGGGTTAAGCAAACGGACATTCGGGCCCCATCCGCGTTTCCACCTAAATACCAATACCACAAGCCGTCAGAGGAAACTAGTTGAATCATGTGGGCTACTGATACACTTATAGGCCTACTAATAGCCTATATAAATATTGTTATTGAATATTGTAATAATAATCTAAGCATTTAGGCCTAATAACAATAACACTATGATAGAATATAGGCCTATATATAGATATATAATCAATATAAAACAACAACGACAACAAAACAACAACAACACATAATAATAATTATAATAATAATGATGATAATTTAAATAATAATGATTATGATAATATTCATATTGATAATAATAATAATAATAATAATAATAATAATAATGATAACAAGGTATCCACATATAGACTGTGAATACCTAATAATACAAATAATTATAATAACATCGTTTAGGAGGTTGAAAAAATACCAACTATATGTGTATGCTTATGTCCGTGCCGCAACAGCATGAACATTATATAACTGAGGTTGACCGACATTCAATAAAAAAAAATCACTACACAGACTGTCAATATTTCCTAAATGTCTTCAGGTTCCAGACAGGCAGGTTTCTATATAGGCCGGCTCGGGTTAATGTAGGCCTGCTCGGGTTAATGTATAGGCCTGCTCGGGTTAAAGTATGCTACTTTATAGGCCTGCTATGTATACTCTAGGCCTTGCAGCCAGTTTGTCGAGGAAACGCTCCAGCGAACCGCCTTCATGAAAACACAACCACACATCGAATAAGACAAATTCTCTACGCCTATCTACGTCCAAAATACAACTTAGACCCCTGCTTACCGCAGGCATGTCCGTATATATATATATATATATATATATATATATATATATATATATATATATATATATTGAAACACACATCACATAGGAGGAGGTGGATTAGAGCAATTAACGCACGTCTGTAGACGGCGACGCACTGTCTGCTCACCTCCGTGGAAACTAACTCAGCAGAATCAACTTTTCACATGAGGTGAATTATTAATGCCGAGCTGACACAATTCAACTAAACTGTCTGGCCGGCCGAGGAGATGAAGGCACCATTAGGGTGCAGCAGGGAGATTATTCTTCTCCGTTCCAGTGACGTCTCCAGTAAAGTGGAGGAATAATGCGGACGTGTTTCGGTGGATATCGAGCCAGACAACAGACGTGATGCAGGATTTGAGCGTATTTATGTCTGTTGTAGTGTAGTTAAGTAGCATACAGACTGTAAGGGCCTAATAGTAGCACACTGTAAAGGAATGTTTTGTTTAGAGCGAGATATGTCAATTAAGCAATCGGGCAATTGGCGTAAAAAGTCCTTTCAGCGTGATTCCCAACGTTATAATCAAAATCCACAAGACTGTTTCATGTGAATCCCATGGGATTCACATGAAACAGTCTTGTGGCGGAATCACAATCCACTGCAGTGGATCATTCCGCATGAGTCTATGGCGGCTCTGTTAGTTTGAGGCCAAGCGTTTAATCGACGGTAGAAGCTCGTCTGACGCAGAGGCCTGAGTCATGGTGGTGGAGAGACCTCTTAACATAAAGAGACTTCCGATGCCCCCCTGGAGGAGATGCCTCCTCTCTTCCGGTCTGTCTCACCCGCCCAGACATATAATGAACGAGGTCAAACTGTCTCCACTTTAATCGACCACCGCACTACACTGTGTGCGTGTGCGTGCGTGTGTGTGTGCGCGCGCGCGCGTGTGTGTCTATCTCTCGTTCTCTCTCCGTCTCTCTCTATCTTCCTCGATCTCATCTCTATCTTCTCTGACACAAAGTTCTGCTGTTCAATAAACCCAGTCTGTGTGCTTCACTTAAAAATCGGATTCTCTCGCCTCCTCGCAGACTGAATCCATTTAGGGATTGGCTTTGATGATCCACTGCAGAACGGATTCATAGAATTGATTTAGAATAGATTCAAACTCGTTATGACTCCAAATAAATTCCAAAGGGTAAAAAAGTCCTGTCTGCGTTTCAAAGTGGAAACGTTTGAACTAAAGGGAAAGTGGTGACCAACATTTAGCCTATTTAGTGCAAGTTTAAAATGCTGACATGAAGAATATCCTTATAAAACAGCGTACGATTCTTCTTTACAACAAAAAGTTAGGTAAAATCCATGCCAATTCTATTAAAAAAAAATTCATTTAAACAGGGATACGATTTTAAGGATATTCCAGTTCAAAATAATGTTGGAGCTTCTGAATATGTTCATTTGTGAGTGTATAACGCATGGCTGATAGATAATCCATGACGCGATGCACTACTTCTGTCCACACATTACACCATACGCCGTCTGTATACTCCACAGACAACATCAAATAATGCAATATGAGTTTAATATCGCAGGCACACGATGCACTCCACCGACAATTTGTGCTTTGTTCGTAAACCTGATCCGTCTTTGACGACGGGAGGACAAAATCATCCCATGGTTGACGGGCCTAATATTTTAAGCATAAACCAAAAGTGTATTTCGATCCTATCTGTCAATGTGGTGGGCTATCGGAGGATGATTGGGGGCCCGGGTTGTGTACCTGGGGTCGGCGCTGGGCCTGATCCACCGTAAAGGGTCTGATCCTCCATAAAGGGCACGCCAGGGTGGATGAGCGTCAGGAGGCGAGAGGGTTTGAGAGCCGCGCTAGAGGCCGTGAGACAGGGGCGGCGGGGCCGGGCGGGGCCCCCGGTCCTCCCGCTGTCTGGCCCCGGAGCAGGGGGCGCCGGCCCTAGTGCCACATCGTTCAGACAGCCCAGTGTACACAGCGAAACCTGATCTAAATGCCCCCTTACTCTTTTAAAGAGGCGCGCACACACGCACACACACACGCACACACACACACACACACACACACACACACACACACACACACACACACACACACACACACACACACACGCAGTTAAAGGTAAAGTTAAAGGTGTGGATCTCTGGAAGCCTGCAGTGTCCCTCTCAGGGGATGGTGGTGTGATAGGAGGACATTATGTTTCATGATTCTTCTCGTTTCAAAGGTGTGTGTTTGAAACCCTCTAATGGATGTGTCTGTTTTTAAGGCTTTGAGTCCTTTGAGTGATATGACAAAAAAACTAAAAATATAAAAAGCTCAAAACAGAGTTTGACGTTCAGGCTGCGTAGGCCTAATGGTCGACTGGAAAACCAGGTTTACAGTAGAATGAAGTTTGAGGAAAAACGAAATATTTGCTGGACATCAGGAAAGACGGAAAATAAAAACAAACACCTTAAAATAAAAATAAAGTCCAAGAAGCGACTCACAGGGCCGTTTGCACCGTTCTGCACCCAGCGGTGCTCGCTTTGTCTGCGGTATTGACCGGGATGGGAGGCGACAGGTACCTGACCTCTGCAGAACACGGGTTGTGTTACCCTGGGTTGTCGTTATTGAGTGTTACGTTGAAGAGCGCATTACTGTGATCCTCCGTCAAAGGGTAAACCTCGCCCTGGGGGGGAGGAGGACAGGGAGGAGGATGAGAGGGCTCCACAGAGGAGGGGAGAGGAGGATGCTGCAGAGCTAAAGGTCAGCTCCGGTGACTCTATTGAGGGAGATAAAAAGCTCAAATGTCTTGCCATTTCAGGGATAAAGGGTAAAGACGCCCGTCAGCACGCATTTGAATATTCCCTGATGCATTATCAGACTTACTATTTTAGCCTAATTGTAAGTGGAAGGCATTTAAAGCGCAAGGCCTAACTACGTTCTGATGCATCGACTGTACACTCACAGCTTCGATAATTGATATTAAATAGGTTGTAAAAAAGTTTATTATGTTGTAGTTTTTTTTTTGCATTAAATGCTTGTAAAATGTTATGTGATTTTTTTTATTGGCTATAGGGAATGTATCACTCACTTAAAGTAAAATGCAGGCACACGCACACTCACAAGCACGCTCACACACGCTCTCTCTCTCACACACACACACACACACACACACACATACACACACACACTCTTTAGAAAATATCGTTTGCACATTACATATTTAAGCCTTACCGTCTGCAATTATACACCCGAATTAGCATATTCCTTGAAGGCGAATAATTTATTTTAATTTAGGCTACGTAAAAAAATAACAAAATACAAATAATACAAATCAAATAAATGAAGTGAATAAATGAAGGCGCCTTCACGGCGGATCTGTGTTTTTCTGTTTTCACTTTAATTGACCCAATTACGCGAGACAGTGGGCGCCTCCTTATTTTGGTCCGAATGTAAAAGCGCATGCATAAGGGGGTCTATACCACAGTCGACACACAAACCCACACTCAAACACAGCCTACACACACAGCCGACACACAAACATACCCATACTCACACACAACCGTATGTGAGAGAAAGACGGCCATTCTGCGTCCCCTCGGTCGAACCCGTTCCGTAGTGTGTGCCCTTTACTCGTTAAGCGATTGACATTACGTTTCACTGTACTAGCCCCCTGCTCTCACTGAGCTCTCTCTCTCTCCTGCCCGCCCCCCCCCCCCCCCCCCCCACACACACACACACACACACACATCATCGCTCTCTCTCTCTCTCTCTCTCTCTCTCTCTCTCTCTCTCTCTCTCTCTCTCTCTCTCTGCCTCTCTCCCTCCCTCTCGCTCCACTAACCCGTACTCTCTTGCTCTCTCTCCCTCCTCTCGTGTGATGAGGGAACTCGGCGTCTCCCTGCGTATTCTCTCGACGTCGCTCACGGACCGTAGAGGTGCCACGGCGGCTGAAATGGTGATTTGGACCTTGGGTCGGAAAGCAGGACCGAGACCGGAAATTGGAGCGAATAACGCACTCTGAGAGCGCGTACAAATCAGACTGGATGTTCGCTCGGTTTCTGCGTGCGTATAAATTGTGAAAATGCAGGAAAAGCTCGCGAATCACACAGCCGCCACCACCACGTCTTCTCGGGCTTCGGCGTTTCTGATCGAGAACCTCCTCAGCACGGTCCACCACGGACACGGGTCTCCCTGGAGCCACGGCGGAACGAAGAGCGTTCATCCGGATCCCGGAGATACTCGGAGGATAAGGACAGCCCGGGCAGGCGACCCGGGATCTGTCGTGCTCAGCGGCTCTCCAGACGTCAGGTCGCCTTTCCAGTGGGAGGACAGCGGGCCAGACTTCCACTGCAGGACATACGAGACACCGAGCAGTGAGTACAGTTTTATTGAAAAGTTGCACCGTGTTCTGTCTTAATATTCAGAAGGATGTCAAGGTTGAGGTTAAATACAGGCCTCTTCATTCTGATCTACATCTCAGAGAAGGACTCAACACATGCGCTCTTTAGTTTTATAGTTGTATACTCATTATCCAGGGAGATCTTTATCCAGACTTCCACTGCAGAAGAGACGAGACACCAAACAGTGAGTATAGTTTGCTACTCGTTATCCAGGGAGATCGAACAGAGAGCTATATTAGAGACAACATCCACAATCAGGACACCAAAACCACGACGGAAGGAACTGAATACTCTCACGAGGAATGTCAACGAAATGTAAAAAAAAAAAAAGTGTGGATAGTGCAAATGAATGAATGGATGACTTAACCCTAAACATATTCAGTGCAAATTAATGCAAATAAACCTTTAGGCCTAATACCCTTAAGAGTGAGCGGGCAGGCCCATCGTCTCCGTGTCTGTCACCCTAGCACTTGTTTTTAGAGACATGTTATGAGAACACTTACCAAAAATACGCAAACATTATTTATGAGCGCTTTAACCGGAGTCCAGCTCGGATTTACCGTCGCGGTGTGAGAGTACCGAGGAAGGAGCCTATAAATACGTAGACAGAGGAAAGCCTTTCCAGGGCGATTGTCTCCTCACGTCAGCGTTTCACGCCCTGTCGATTAGCGTTCCGGTGCACTCTCGGTGTCCCCGTGTCTCTGCACCCTCATCGACCCGAGGCCCTCAGGAGCCCATGTGAGCCGGGGCCCTACTTCAGCATGGTTATCATAACCTATCATGACCTTTCATAATCATAACATATCATAACCTCCATAACATAGGGACCGGAGGCCCTCAGGAGCCTCTGTTAGTCGGGGCCTGCTTCCGCAGGCTATCATAACCTCCCAGGCTAAATCTTCCCACCTCTTGATTCAATTCAATTCAATTCAATTCAATCCAATTCAATTCAATTCAATTGTATTTGTATGTCCATTAATCACAGGTCCAGTCTCAAAGGGCTTAACAGGCCGTGTGTTTATGACCCCCCCCCCCCCCCCCTTGACCCTAGCCCCCCAGAGGGCAAGAAAACACTCCCTTAATTAGCAAGGAAGAACAGAGAAGGAACGCAGAGTGGGGATCCCTCCTTCAGAGTGGGGGGGGATGATCCAGGGATGATCAGGAGTGCAATGGGGGCCATCATTTTGCCTTTCCGTCCTCTCTCAGGTCCGAGGGACGACACCAGCAGCCCGGGAGAAGACCGCTGCTGCTCCTCGGTGTCCACCTCCGACCGAGACTCCTCCGACCTGTCGGAACCGACGGACGGCCCCGACCGGAAGACGAGCGACGGGAACCTGACGGAAGACGGAGAGGACGACGACGGAGACCGGTCAGACCACGACGCGCCGCTGGACCCGGGCGCCGTGCGCAAGAAGAAAACCCGGACGGTGTTCAGCCGCAGTCAGGTCTTCCAGCTGGAGTCGACCTTTGACCTGAAGCGGTACCTCAGCAGCTCGGAGAGGGCGGGCCTGGCGGCGTCGCTGCAGCTCACCGAGACGCAGGTGAAGATCTGGTTCCAGAACCGCAGGAACAAGTGGAAGAGACAGCTGGCGGCGGACATCGAGGCGTCGGCGCACGTCGCCCCTCCTCACGCGTCGCAGAGGATCGTGCGCGTCCCCATCCTGTACCACGAGACCCCCAGACACGCAGCGCCGCCGCCACACGGGTTCAACCTGTCCCAGTTGTCCCAGTTGTCCCAGTTGTCTCAGGGCTCGCCCCCCGTCTTCTCGAACTCCCTCAGCTACCCTCTGACCTCTTTCGCTCACTCCATGAGCCTGCTGAGGTCACAGATGACGGGCCTGGTTTAAGGACTATAAAGCTCTTTATTATAATTATTATTGTTATTATTAGCATTTATGCATATCTATTTTATATTCTTACTGACCCGTGCAATAAACCCCCCGAGGCCCAAAGAAGAAATGTCGGCTGCGTTTTAATGACAGTCCAACAACACGATAAATTATGAATTTTCATGTTTGCTCATTTTGTAAATGTTTAAATCTATACTCTTCTTATCGCGGTGTTATTACGGTATAAGCATGCCGGGACTAGGGGCTGGAGGCCGACCTTGTTATTGTATTATTGATGACACATATTTTTGCAGACTTTTATATGCCTCACATTTTTAACATTGTCAATTTTTTCCACACGTTAGAAAAATAAAAATGTATACGCACAAAAAGTTGCAGCGTGTTGTGTCCTAATGTTTAGAAGGATGTGATGGTTACGCATTTTAGATGTGATGGTTACGCATTTTAAAAACAGGCCTCTTCGTTTAGATCTATTGGACTAGGGCCTAACACAGTCTTTAATGGGTACAAGTGTAACTGATTAGGACATTTTATTAGGGATAGTACAGTAGCCTAATGGAGCCTTGCTGACTCTATACAGCAGACTCTACAGCAGGCATTTCAGCTGCTTATTAATTCAATGAATATGTTCCAGTAAAACCTGCAGGCCACGTTTAAACAATTCATAACCATCAAAATGGAAATGTATAAATGTGTTTGCCTTACTAAGTAGCAGGGAGATTGGATACATTAACTGTTTGATACTGTTTGATTAATTGTTTGATATTACTGAACCCTTCCGTTATGAAGGCCGCGTTCATTTGTAACAAATGATATCCAAACGTAGGCCTATAAAATAATAGTTTAATATAAGTGTAAGATTTATTATAAGTGAAGCTCATTTTCATGGGGATAAAAGTCATGCACAGTTGGTGAGTTTAAAAAGGTTCACTCTTATGTCTGTAAATATCTATCTGTAAAAATAGATAAATACACACACACACACACACACACACACACACACACACACACACGCACACACACACACACACACACACACACACACACACACACACACACACACACACACACACACGCACACACACACGCACACACACACACGCACGCACGCACGCACGCACGCACGCACGACTCTCATTTAGTCACAACAACATACAGAAGGAGCAACGATATGAACCACCCCACTATATTATTATTCGAAACGGAGAGCGAGCCCCGTATGAACGGGCGGTGGGAGGAAGAACCAACAACCCTCCCTTCCCCCCTCCCCTTCCACGTGACTGGCCACTGGCTCCGCGTGCCTCTCGGCCAATGGATGAGAGTCAAACCGCGACCCGTTCGCTCCGTGCGTCTGCAGAGGAGCCAGTACTACGCGAGGCCAGCAGTCTTCCCAGCAGTGGAAGGTAGGATGGTGCCTGAAATCATCTGATGTCAGCGGCGAGGACCCCCTTCGGTTCAGAGACAGCAGCGACTACAATCCCGCGGCGGAACTAAAACGCAGACAGACCCACGCACCGTGTCGGAGATATGAACAAAGCGCACGGACCATGTCGCCCCACCGCCGCCTCGCTGAAGTTTACCATCGACAGCATCCTGAACTTGAACACCAAAGCAAATAATGAGTCCTACTCGGACAGGACGCAGGGGGACAAGGGCACGTGGATGACGCGTAAAGACGCTTTCCAAAGTCACTGTGAGGAGGAGAAGGAAGTTCAACGGAGGCACGACTCGGTCACGGGACGCCACGAACGAGGTAAGGGGGATTACAAACCTGCTATTACGCAAAGTATTTAATTTGTATGCTGGTGTTTCCGTGTCCATCCATCCAGGCCTGAGTGGTGGTCCTGCTGCAACAGATCCACCGGTTGTCTGTGCGGTTGTGTTGTGTTTCATGCTTGTTCTCACCTGACGTATCGCAACGTCAATGTTGTTTTCCAGACGCGCTCACCAACAGCGTAGCGTCGTCGGAAAGTACCGGAGTCCACCGGGAAGAACCGAAGAAGGCGACCGACGGGCGCTTCGACAGCGGCGGAGACAGCAGCTGCGACGACAGCTGCTCCACCACCACCACGTTCCTCCAGAAGGACGGAAGCAGCTCAATCAAGGACGGCAAGATCATCACCAAGAAGAAGACGCGCACCATCTTCTCCAAGAGACAGATCTTCCAGTTGGAGTCTACCTTTGACATGAAACGCTATCTGAGCAGCGCAGAGCGAGCCTGCCTCGCGAGCTCCCTCCAGCTCACAGAAACTCAGGTTAAGATCTGGTTCCAGAACCGTAGGAATAAGTTGAAACGTCAGATCTCGACCGACATGGAGGGGGGGTCCTGCGCTGATTTTTCTGACAACAAAGCCATGGTGGTGGGGCAGCTGCCGGCCTTGTACAAAGAGACCAACCTCCTGGGGAGATGCTTGCTACCCGTGCCTCTGCCCATCGTGTACCCCGGGAGCAGTGCGCCTTACCTCTGCTTCTCCAACGCCAGCAAGTACTTCAGTCTCTACGACGGGGACGTATGATCCATGGGACCCGGCGCGTCTCCGTGGGGACCCGGCGGGTCTCCGTGGGGACGCGGACACGGCTGGAGGTCTGTGGACGAGCTTCAAAACATTCACGTTTCCATGCGACGGTTCTGCGTTTTTTCTGCTGTTCAAACGAAGATTCACGCGTAAAGAGACGGCTGCAGTATAGGCGTATGGGGAGCGCATTCGGCACTATTTATTTTTTAAACCAATTGCAGGATTCTGAAGGGGCCTGCAGCTTTGCAGCGGAACCTGACCTCCGTTTTACGCGCCCTGTGGACAGAGGGAAGATATGAAAAAGTGCAGAAATAAATTGTTTACGAAATATTTCTATAAATTGTTATTATTAGTGTTGTTTTTAAGAATACTATTGATGAGAACATTTACAGTTGTATAAGTCACCAAAGAAACTATAGCAAAGTGCATGTTTTTTGCTGTAACATAACTTTTTTAAATAAATTAAATTACTGGTGTATTTAAATGAATGTAATTACCAATTTATTTTTATGTGTCGAGCATGTTGTTATTTTATTTAGCAAAACACCCGTTCTTGTTTTATGCCAAGCTGTGCCAATAGGCCAATTCAACCGATTTACAGAACAAATATTAATTATCATAATTCAAGAAGTATTATTCAAATATTATGCAATTTATTCAACATTTTGAGAGTTGAATGTGAATTTGTGGGGAACATTTAAACAGATCCGTGATATTAAATTACAGATTTTTAGGCCTGCAGACTTTACTGTTCAGCCAACCTGACATTTAAAATTCTTCACTTTTGTCTTGCGTTTAATAAAATATTTTGATGATGATGAAAAGGAGAGTCAGAAGCTGCCATGAGTATATATATATACTATATGTATATATATATATATATATATATATATATATATATATATATATATATATATATATATATATATATATATATATATATATATATAAGTTGTCTACTACTATAATTATTTGTGAAATTATCCTACATAGCTGATTAGGCCCCCACCTGCTAAAAGGACACGCTGTCTCTTCAATTTTATTTACATAAAAAATAACAATTTAATTACTACTTTGTTCACTGGCTCGTTTGCTGATGCTATTCGATGAAGTTGTAATGAAAAACAAACTGAACAGATTCTAAAACGATGTTCTGTTTTGAGGCACTTTTTGAGGCATTTTTAACTGAACCTCTTGAAAATGTAGCTGTCAAAACATATTCATATGACATGATGCCGTCAGGCCAGACGTAGAAACAGCTAGGACGGTGTGTGTGTGTGTGTGTGTGTGTGTGTGTGTGTGTGTGTGTGTGTGTGTGTGTGTGTGTGTGTGTGTGTCTTTGTGTCAGTAAGTGCACTCGGAAGAGGCAGGGGGAGAGAGTAAGTGGGCCTGCAGCCTTTATAGGTCACAAAGTGTTCTGTATTACCCACACAGGCTGCTGCACGTCTTCTGCTGGAATGGGGACAGATTGGTATCATTTTCCAAGGTTTCTTCAACTTCAAAAATATATATAATTATGAATTGGATCAAATTAGATAAATCTTATAATATGTGAAGTGACAAATATGTTGGGATCATTATTAATTATACAAATATTGTATTCAAATATTATTATTATTATCATTAGACGATCATCATTTCCTGATCTCAGGTAATTTGCCTGTCTGATTCTGCCTTTGCCTGTCTGATTCTGACAAATGGGTGTTTCTAAATTTTATTTTGGATTTTTGTGTATTTTCAAATCGTGATCTTCTTCATGTTCTGAGGGTCAGATTGCCATTATGAGTCAGAATATAAAATAGTAATTTAGCTGGCTAGATCTGACCTGAACTGTGAAGTTCACACCATAAGGCCCGAATCCCAAACTCTGACCCTCAATCAATACTAAATACAGGCTTCATGGCGTATGCTGTAAATATTTATACTGCGTTCATGACAAGAGTCTCATGATCCAATAACTCAACATGTTTTAATCATTATAATACAATGAAGAGAAAGATGATCCATAACATCAAATGCATTCAAACACTTACTTACTTCTCACTTTCACACACGCACACACACACACACACACACACACACACACACACACACACACACACACACACACACACACACACACACACACACACACACACACACACACACACGCACACACACACACACACACACACACACACACACACACACACACCCAAGCACAGTCTATTTATATATCTATAAATGTTTCTGGTGACAGCTACACGCTTGAACGATGTCAGAATGATAAGCTGTCACGACTGATCTGTGAATCGACGTTAACGAGAGTTAATTACGTATGTCTGTTTAATTAACTTCACAGCTTCCAGAGCGATTTTATGAATGCATTCTGCGGTTTAAAATCAAATAATAATAATAATAATAATCAAATAATAGTCGGAAATCCCTTTATGCAATCCATTTAGATTTGACAGCAGATATAAGGTTCATGCATATCTGTTACTGTAATAATCATTGCTTCACTGCAACACACAAAGAGTACTACAGCGAGAGAGGGAGAGAGAGAGAGAGAGAGAGAGAGAGAGAGAGAGAGAGAGAGAGAGAGAGAGAGAGAGAGCGCGAGCGAGCAGAGTGGGGAGGGGTTGTGTGGTTATTGTGTGTGTGTGTGTGTGTGTGTGTGTGTGTGTGTGTGTGTGTGTGTGTGTGTGTGTGTGTGTGTGTGTGTGTGTGTGTGTGTGTGGATCTACTGTCACGCTTGTGTTCATTCATGGGTATTTAACCCCTCAGCACCCAGCGTCCGGGATCGGAGCAGAACAGCTTGTAGCGGACGGCAGAGAGGTCTCACATTTAAGAAACGCGCAGACTCTGATATTTGTGCGTGATTGTGTGCGTGCGCGCGCATACGTGTGCAACGCAGCGTGTGCGAAACATTGCCGTTTCACTCCTTTCCGCGTGCCTGGGCGGGAGGGAGTGGGGGGGGGGGTGCTTGACCTCTGTGCTTGTCAGTTACTGCGACCCCATGCGACCCCTCGCTGTCATCTGACAAACGTCGTCCTTCCAACTGTCTCCGGAACGAGGTTCCAACTGACATCAGCGTGTTATTAGCGTTAGCGTGGAGCGGCCTCACCGCGACCGGTGATGTACAGGGCAGGTCCGGTCACATGATCTGCGTTTACGCAGCAGCAGGTCAGGAGAACAGAACCGACCAATCAGAGACCGATGGAGTGATCAGATTCTGAGAGGACGTAACGGTCGCGCCAATTTTTATTTTATTATTAACTCTATTTAAATTATTTTAAAAAGCTGTGTGTTGGTATGGAGTGATGAGTCATAAAGTTTTTTTCAATAACTGCAAAGCTTTAGGATGTAAATGTGTCCTAGGCTGGGGGGGGGGTAGCTAATGGTAGTGTGTGTATGTGTGTGTGTGTGTGTGTGTGTGTGTGTGCGCGTGTGTGTGCGTGTGTGTGCGTTCATGCGTGTGTGTGTGTGTGTGTGTGTGTGTGCGTGCGTGTGTGTGCATTCATGCATGTGTGTGTGTGTGTGTGTGTGTGTCTGTGTGTGTATGTGTGTGTGTGTGTGTGTGTGTGTGTGAGTGCTTGTGTTTGTTTGTGTGCGTATGCGCGCGTGTGTGTGTGTGTGCGTGCTTGTGAGTGCGTGTGTGTCTGTTGGGGGTGGGGGGAGGGGGGGGGGGTGATTACACGGAACACAAAAGCGTGGATCACAGGGTAAACAACTTTGCCGTTACAACGAAACCTGAGCCAGAGGATCTCAGACAGGGAAGTCTCTCCACCTGAGTGTGTGTGTGTGTCTGTGTGTGTACACGTGTGTGTGTGTGTGTGTGTGTGTGTGTGTGTGTGTGTGTGTGTGTGTGTGTGTGTGTTGACCTATTGATCTGCTAATTTAGTCACCTTCTGCCAGCGTCCGTCTCTATGTCCAGAGTGCTTAAGGAGGCAACGCCTGAGGAGGAAATAATATACTGATGGATCAGAGACAGAGAGAGAGAGAGAGAGAGAGAGAGAGAGAGAGAGAGAGATAATGAGAATACATCCAGAGAGAGAGAGAGAGAGAGAGAGAGGGAGAGAGAGACACCCTAAGGAAATAACCACTTTATAACTACCTTAAGGAAAGCGACAGCACCACACTCCACAACAAGGCTCTTACCCACAGAGAGTTACAGCCAGAAAAGTGGCCCCTTAGCCGGCTTGTCCTTGGACTCTGTCCAACACACAACAACCAACACATCAGGCAAAACCAAATCATAAGAAAACAAAAGGAAAAGTATTTGGCACATTGGAAAGAGTCCACCAAAAACCAGAGTAAATTGGCTTGCTTTTTGTCCCTCAACAGAGACTACACCGTAGCGGAATACCTGACCACCGTGACCGACCCAAAACAGAGGAAATCGATGACCAGATACAGACTCAGCGACCACAGCATGGCCGTCGAGAAGGGACGCCACAGACAAGACCTGGCTCCCAAGAGAAGACAGACTGTGCTCCCACTGCACACAAAACCAACTAGAAACAGAGCTGCACTGATTTCCTGCCAGTCATACGAAGACATCAGGAACACACACTTCCCGATTACAAAGGCATGCAAGGACTTTAAAGACACTCCAGATGCTCACAAAACTGCCATACCTGCTGGGAGAAACACAACAGTGTGCGATCGCAGCAGCAAGATTCCTCACCTGTTGTGATGAGAGAAGGACCTCAAATAAACAGACTCATCCCCCTGGACTCACTCTTCACACAATAATTGCACTATTGCACACATCCTCCATATTGTAAATACTGTGTATTTAGAGTGCATCTTTAATTGATCTGTTTATACGAGATACTGTAATTTTTGTAATTTCGTGTAATTTTTTGTTAAAATTCGCACATTTGACTTTTTATAGTATATTATTTGATATGTATAGATATTTTGTATTTAACGTTTTATACTTATTATATATTATTCTGACCAATTTACTCTTTTATTTTATTTTCGAACCCTTTTTATTTTATTGTTCACCTGCTTTGGCAATGCAAATGT
>NC_140273.1:1526333-1532722 GCF_964030765.1 Micromesistius poutassou | reverse complement strand
GGTGTGGTGTGTGTTGTGTGTGTGTGTGTGAGCGTGTGACAGTGTGCAGGCTGGACTTCCAGATCTGTGGTAGTGAGGGGAGCTGGAGAGGTTGTATTATTGTAACCTCGAAGCCTCCTCTGAGGTCCCGACTCCTGTAATATAGGGTGGGTCCGCTTTGCCTCTAAGCTTGGATTATGATCTATAGAACCCTTTGTGATTATGATCTATAGGGAGACTTCTGCACCATTACTGATTAAATCCCTGTCATATTTGATCGTTCATTTAGAAGATATGTGAACTAATGCGCTCATTTGACTTTGGTCAAATTAACTTTGGAATTTTTGTTTTAGCACAACAGACGTCATCATGCTGTTGACATTTTATTCTGTTTTCTCATATTGCAAATTAATGTAAAGATGTATTATAATAAAGTCCCATAAGGATGCACTATACAATTTACAACATCTACATTTTTGCCACTGTCGGCCATTTCTAATTAAGTCAATTTCAGCAAGAATAAATGCCATAAAACATTTTATTTAAAACATTAAGACAACCAAGACAGGATAAGTTAATTACAAGCAAATCTAAAATGTTCACATCTCCTGTTGCACTTTGACTTACACTTAGCTCATACATGAGGTACAACATTGCACACCTGCAAGTAGAAAGCATTAAAAACCTAAAACCCAAAATCAAACTCCACATCTACAAACCTAAGTTCACAGATAACTCCACGCACAAACAGTGTTTGAAGGGAGTTGTTTTACTGTTGACTACCCTACTTACTCTGTTCCTGGCCCTAAATAGGCCCTTTATTGTCACCGCTCATAACCATAGTGCTCTAGAACAATGAAATCGCCATAACAACAAGCCCAGTACCTGACCTGCTAGGAACACATTGATCCTACAGGCCCCAGTCTGGCCCATGAGTGTCATTGTCTGCTGAGATTTGGGATAACAACTCCAAAGGGAACCTTGAAGCATGCGATTATGCGTTCTGACAGCCCAATGGCCTGGGCTAAAAGACCCCCCTTTTGGCTAATGCTAATGCTAACTAAAAGGTTAGCATTTTTGTCTGCTCCGGCACATTTTTCAATAGCTCGGCGGGGCTAAGCTAAAGCTAGGGTAATCTCCAGATGCGGCTTGTAGCACCTATCCGAATGATTTAACTCGCTGTGAGCGAGTCATCATAATATAATAGCCTTGATGCACTGAGCTAACACAGGAGCGCTTTGGCTTAATGTAAGATTAGGGGGGTCACATGCAGAGGATTTAGGTTAACTAGTGAGGTTCAGGGGGGCTACACAATAAGAGCGGTAATAAGTTTAGGATGTGGCTTGTACATTTCATAAATGTAAAATTACACAAATATTCTACAATGAATATGAACTGTATTCTCTATATTTATCTAATACTAACATTTGATTTCATAAATGTAAAATGTACTTCACAAATATTCTACAACTGATTCTATAAACTGTATTCTCTATATGTATCTAGTTTTGTGGTGAATGTACAGTGAGGAACCTATTTTTGAGTGAGATGAATAGATAGCACAGTCTGTCAGACATGAGTGTACCAACAAGACTCCAATAGACTCTGATTGCTCAGGTATGAGAAGTGGAGGCAAAGCTCAGATTGACAGGTGTCCAAAGTAAGAAGCTCACCTGGAAATCAAGCAGACGGTTTGCTTGCTTTACTGATTTTTGTGTTTCACTTATAAAATCAGCAAAGGCAGAAAGAAACATATTTCTTTATGATTATTAATTTTACAATTATCTTCTTTAACCTTTGAACGCATGTTAGTTTGATCAGACCATCTTGTTAACTCATGATGGTTTATGGGTCAGTAGAAAAACATCCCTCACATTTAAGAGCCATCACAAACAACTTGATCTGATCTATGGGGAAGTGTCCCATGATGTTGCTTCACTCTGCAGACTGACATGTTGTGACAATTCTCTCTCTCATTTGCTCCCTCTCTCCCCCCTCTGTCTCTCTCCCTCTCTCTCTCTCTCTCTCTCTCTCTCTCTCTCTCCTCCCGCCCCTCTCTCTCCCTCTCTCTCTCACTCCCACCTCTCTCTCACCCTCCTCTCATCTCTCTCCCTCTCTCATTCCCTCCCCCCACTCTGTCTCTGTCTCTGTCTCTCTGTCTCTCTCTCTCTCTCTTCTCTCTCTCTCTCTCTCTCTCTCTCTCTCTCTCTCCCCTATCTCCATCTCTCTCTCTCCCTCTCACTCCTTTAAAAGAAGAGAGACAGAGAGAGAGAGAGAGAGAGAGAGAGAGAGAGAGGCATTAACCCCACGTCCGCGCTCCTCTCTCCCCCAGTGTCTGCTCACACCTCTGTGGGCCTCTCTCTCTCTCTCATCTCTCTCTCTCTCTCTCTCTCTCTCTCTCTCTCTCTCTCTCTCTCTCTCTCTCTCTCTCTCTCTCTCTCTCTCTCTCTCTCTCTCTGCTCACGCCTCTGTGTGCCTAATCGTCTCTGACAAACTGCGGATCTCTAGAGGCGTCACGCCACTTGGTTCCGCACGGGACCTGACGTCCCGCAGCAGAGCAGATTGCGCGGGTTTTAGGTCAATTGAATCTACAACATCCGCATGATGTACAGGCGTGAATCACCGCGAGGAAGACATTGTTCCTCTGGTTTTTGGTGACGATTTTAGCCTTCAGTTTAAACTGTTGCCTCTCGCTGGAAAACAAAGAGAAATTGAATGGTCCAGAAGATATGCAGATGGATATATATGTATATATATATATATATATATATATATATATATACTTATAGAAATATGTATGGTGCACGGTTCTGTGTTCATGGTGTGAGCTTCATCTTGTTAATTCTATGTCCGATATTTCCCTAATCCCTCATTTCCCTATTTCCTAATATTTCCCTAAATAATTTTCCCTAATTCCCCTAAGCGATTAAACATACAGTAGCCTATAGGTAAGTGAAATGTGAAATACCTTCCTGTGTAGGACAGGCAGACAGTAATCGATATACTGATGATGTGAAATAAAACAATAACAACACACAAGTGCACAAGCAGTTATATTAAATCCATACAATAAAGATCATTAATTGTAGACCAGGATGTACGATCGATCTCAATAAAGGTTTGTCTTTCCGAGCCTGGGTTAACCTAGCGATGTTTAATGCTTGGCACTTGGTTCTATGAATATCCTAACCGTATCGACAGCGATGTATTGTTGTTTCTCTTTCTTCTGACAAATGTACTTATTGTGAGTCGCTTTGGACGAAAGCGTCTGCTAAATGCGCTAAATGTTAAATGTAAACATAACTGAGTCACTTTATACCTCAAACTGAACATTCAGACCCAGTGTATACAGTGGCCTTGTGAGCCATGTTTAATACCCTGTTTATATGAACCTTTATCCCAGTGATGATATAACCGTCCTGCAGTAGAGGAGTGGGGAGAAGTGTCTGCACACTGAGAGCCTACAGACTGTATGAACCCCAGAATGTAGTTCACTTTAAGCATCAGAACTCTCCTGGCTATATTTAATATGCTCAGAGAAGTGGTTGCGGCGGCTAAGATTCAACATGAGTGTTCAGTGATGCCGACTTGTGTGTGTGTGTGTGTGTGTGTGTGTGTGTGTGTGAGTGTGTGTGAGTGTGTGTGCAGTGGTGCGTTCACATACTCTAGCATGACAGCTAAAGTAGCTTCGTCTAACAGCACTGATGTTCCCTGCCATTTGCCTCCAGGCCCTTTCCTCATTTGCTCTCCATCGCTTTCTTGGCCCCAGTTTGGGTCTTATGTTTTATTTTTTTATTATTGCATTTTTTCCCCTGAACCCTCAGGAGACATGACAGAGAAAGCGGAGGGAGGTTTGAGCAGAGCAAGGCTACACACACATAGTGTATTTTTATATCAAAATGGCCTATTCTAATAGCGTGCGACTGAGGTTTGGTTAAGGCTCATACCCGAGAGAATGGAGCTCATAATTCAGCAAACAGACGTTGTTGTGATCCATTTTCAGGGAATCTTCTTTTCATCATCAACTAAATGACCGTACACGTATTAAACAGAGAACTCTTAAATGTTTTCCACTTCCATCTCCACAGAGCCACTAAATAACCATCTGTCCAATCACAGATCAGATGCTGCCCACCCAAAGCAGCATTTGCCTCACCAAACCATATCCCCCCACAGGCATGACTTCTGAGGGAACTGCATGTTAAAGAACGGCTTGGGTTGTAAACAGCTCCGATGGAGAATTATGTAAAAATAATTATCTCTAACACGATGACTACCTTAACATTTAATCTAGTCGGTGCTTGCCAATCTAGGTCAGTGAGCAATGTGTTTGGTATGCAGAACCCAAAGAGCAGGGAGTGCGTCCGTGTCCCTTCGGCTTGTCTGCTATCCCCACCTCCTGCTTACCTCCGTTATGTTTACTAATGACAGCCTTCTGGTCTGCAGCTCCCAGACATCGCATGAGGAGGAGGAGGAGGAGAGGCGAGACAGGGCTTCAGTTCCGTGGCGGCACGGTGGAACTTCTCAGGCATCCCGAGAAAGGAAACATCAAACTAGTTTGATCGTGTTTTCCTTTTGAAATGTATCGTAAAATCAGAGGAGGGTCATGGGAGTTCAGATAATCAAAACGAGGAGGAAAGGGAAGCTACATCTTCGCCAGCTCTTGTTTCACTGCGATAAAGTGCTTTGGATGTGTTTCTGACCGTGTTCTCGTCAATGTTGGAATAAAGTGAATGTATAAATATTGGCAATATATAAAACACCCAAAATACAGTATATGACATCTGACTTGATGTGTTAGGTATGATATGATGCTGGTATGATTCTGAATAACTTGATCAGAATTTGGTCAGAATTTCAGTCAATCGTCAAGTGTAGATTTTCTTAAAAATAACGGATTCATCTCTGTGTAAGAGCCATATTAAGTAAATGTATAGTTTGCATATTTTGAGTTATTGTTTTGTATTGTATATGATTATTATTAAGATTGCATATTAGCATAGACCCTTAAGGCTTCCAGAGACATGTTTTTGTATCCCGCTCATTGCTTTTCCCGGCTTTTCCGGCGGTTGGAATTCCATAAAAATTGGAAAGACGATCCTACACTCTGGAATCCAGTCCCTACATGTTCATGTTAATTGTATTCTTAATGTGGTGCGTAATGTAAAGGTCATGTGACACCAAACGTGTCGGAGGACAGAGTGTTGAGACTCCTGACCCAGGACGCAGAGGTCGTCTGATAGGAAACTGACGTAATCAGACACAAATGGTGCCGAGTTGTCTCAGATTTCACACACATCGGAGCCGCTTAGGGAAAGTTTCCCCTGACCTTTGACCTCTGGGCCACCGGACACCGGCCCTCGAGGCTCGTCTCTACGGCGACGGAGGTATCAACGCACCAATGAGCAAGCGGCACATCTAACGCAAACTACAACAGGCTAATGTTATGGGAGATGGTTTAGGATAAGATCAAGAATATTTAGAACAAGAACATAAGTACTCACACACACACGCACATGCTCGCACAAGCGCACACAAACACACACACAGACACGCACACACACACGTGTGCACACACACACACACACACACACACACACACACGCATACACACACAAGCACATGCACAAGCGCACACACACACAAGCACATGCGCACACACAGACCTGCACGCACGAACGCACACACACACACACACACACACACACACACACACACACACCTAATTGACTCCAGAGCCGGAGGAAACCATGTCAGTTTCGAGCCGCGAGCCGCAAAAACGAAAGCGACTGGCCCGGCGGTTCCGAGAGGAAGTCGCTCAATAACTTCACACCAAACAGAGGACAAGCGGCGGAGGTGTAAACATGGCGCGCCGGCACCGAAACGGGCCCTCTTAAGGGGCAGATTAGGCTGGTAAATGAGTGCAGGGGGTCAGGAGGCCTCGGCCACTCTCCATTGTGTCGGTCAAGCCTCCGCGGAGCAAATCAAACAAAACAATAGAACGGTCACAGGAGAGATCAGCGGCCATCTCAGCAAATCCCCCTGACAGCCTTTGTGAGGGCCACGGATGGGCAGCCATGGGTGTGTTGTGTAAAGGAAGTGACTCTGTCTGCGAGGCTCTGCGGGGCCAGAAAGGAGATTTCCCCTCTTAAGAATGTAAATCTGAAGGGTGGTGGAAAAAAAGGTCTGTTTTTAAGTCTTTTTTTTAAGGGTTACATTATTATTATTATTGAGAAGAATTCAGAACCCAAACGTATCGCTGACGTCAAGTTCTCAATATTATCACCTTTCCTCTCTTTGTTGATGTGTTGTAGGTGCTGTATATGGTCGGTCATACACACACACACACACACACACACACACACACACACATAACATGAACTTGCACCCTGAGACAGACACACACACAC
>NC_140273.1:1503833-1523833 GCF_964030765.1 Micromesistius poutassou | reverse complement strand
AAAGCCCCAATTAACGTGTCACCAGGGATCCCAAACCAGCCGGTCGCCGTCTCCATCTCTAACCGGCCCCGCGTCCGGGTGGAGGAACGCTCCACCTCTCCTCCCTGATCGCTGGGGCTTCACCCCCGGGATCAGGCCGGTACGGGCCTGCGTATCGCTGTGTTGTTTCCCGCCTTTGTGTGGCGCTCTGGCCTTGTCCTTCTGAGTCTCTCTCTGCTGGCTGCCTCCATTTGTCTCCACTGATGGAGAGTAATTGCAAAGCAAACACATCTTCTCTGCCACATTGAGCAAGGCCTCATGCTCCCGGGCTCGGGCAGACACACAGCTGAACACTGAGACCCAGACAGCCAGACAGACGGGCGAGGGAGGGAGAGAGAGAGAGGGGGAGAAAGAGAGGGGGGGGTGGAGAGAGAGAGAGAAGGTGTAAAGGAGGGAGAGGGAGAGAGAGAGAGAGAGAGAGAGAGGGGGGGGGGGGAGGGGAGGGAGAGGGAGGAGAGAAAGAGAGGGGGGAAAGAGAGAGAAGGAAAGAAGGTGGAAGGGAGAAAGGAGAGTGAGAGTGAGAGAAAGAGAGAGAGAGAGCGGTGGTTGGGAGAGGAATAACTTCAGAGTAAAGTGCGTCAGTACTTGCATTATATATGCAGAGTGTTAAAAAGTGTTATGTTAGGGAAAGCGATGCAGTCGGATTGAAAGTGACTACAAGGCGCATAGGGGAGACGGGGGAGAAACAGAGATGAGGGTGAGGAGAGGTGAGGAGGGGTGAGGGGGGGCCGCCAGATGGAAACTCATTCCAAGAACATTAGGAGGAGGCATCTGGGAACACATTGCCTTGGAAAGAAGATAATTATAGCATGGTTTTAAGAGCCATCTTGAAAAAAAATGTTGGAGGTACAAAAACGTGCTGTTGCTCCGACTCCAGAACCGCCGGGTTCATCAGACACCTAGGCCTGATACATAAATCAAACTCTCAACCGTTGAGAGGGTGCTACCAGATTCACAAGCAAAGTGTAACTATGTGTAAATATTTGATGTATAATGTATTAATTTCTGTGGTGCAATGCAACCACAACATTTAAAGCTAAACCTCAGCGTTCTCCGTCCTGTCGTTCAGGCAGTTCACTGCTGGCATTGGCCCTCAGGCCCCGACTCGTATTGCGATCCATGTTCCAGGGTTCCATCCATGTAATTATCAGATGGGTAATGCATATGCGGGGGATTAATAGATGTGCTTTAGTTCAAGCACAGGTCACGTTTGCTGTAAACCGCTCAGCAGATGGACTGGACAGGGGAAGAGGGTTGGCACGGCACGCCATTCACCCCAGGGCTGATAGATGTCTGTTTTCAGAATGGTGCGTTCTCAGTTTCAGCGGTGACTATTCTGCCGGTTAAGTTAAGTGTGAATGACGGGGTCGTTAATTAGTGTAACAGATATGATATAAAACTTTAATTAATTAACAAGTGTGGTATAATTTCATTGTGCGCTTTAGTGGCGTCAATTCATGTATTTCATATTTGTGTGCATTGCTCTGGATGACATTTTTCAGTTAAAAAGGTGTTTGATAAAAATATGTTCATTTTAATGATAAAATTCATTAATTGAACATACTTGATTGATTCTTGATTGATCGAGTATGAATACAGTTTGATCATAGCTTATGGACATATCATATTTGCATATCATTGCAAATGAGGGTCACCCCTCAATTGATCTTTCGAGTATAAATAAAGGTTAAATGAAATTAAATGAAATAACAGTGGCAGTTTACTAGTTGGCTAATTTTTACTGAACATTCTACAAGTTAAAAGTAAGCAGAGATTTTCTCACCAGAAAATAAATAGCAGCTATATAAGTGGAACCGTTTTCTATTTTTTTTTCTGCCTGGCAGCACGTTCCCTAGTTGAACCCCGTTTAAACACGAGCCAGGATAGGGGAACACGGCTGTGATTGAGTGTACCCCTGCACCTTATTAGACAGCTTCATTACAGCCCAGACACCTATTTCACAAATTACCTGTACAATTAGATCAGGGGGCCTTTGCTTTAGTAGAAAATTAAGTTTCCCCCCATCCACAGCAAATAGAAAATTGCACTTATTACATTCAATGTCATTTAAAGAAATGCAAAATATATGTAATTTGTGTGCACTTAAAACACACACACGCACACACACACACACACACACACACACACACACACACACACACACATCCATCATCCATTATGAGAAAACACTTAACATTAACTTTAATAGTCTATTATGTTGTTTGAGTTGGATCCTTTGTGCAGGAGCCTTGCACACTTCTCCCTGGCTGGCCTGGGCTTCTCTGCTGCTTACTTCTGCTTCATTGATGATGCATAACTAGTATTAAAGTATTAAATGCCCAGTGCATACTAGCATACAGCTATTATTCAAATAGTGCGGGTTTAGAAGAAAAAAGTCCTTAAAAGTACCACGTTATGCATTTGAAGGAACAATGTGTCTCTTCAGCAAAAAGCTATTTGATCTTATACATGTAAGCGTTTGTGTGTGTGTGTGTGTGTGTGTGTGTGTGTGTGTGTGTGTGTGTGAGCGTGTGTAGGAATGCATGCGTGTGTATGTGCGTGAATGCACGCGTGTGTATCCGTGTGTTTGCGTGCATGTATAGTCTTGGTCACAAAATATGTTCTTTAGCACCATCTTGTGACTAAACAGTTCAACTGCCTCAATAACAAAAAAATAATTGTCGAGTTAAATGATGAACATCATTTATCATGACCATCATTTATTTGAACAAGAAACACAGGTGACATGAGCCACAATGGAAAACATTTAATTTCAGTGTTTTGAATTCAGAAATGTCAGATAATATTAGTGATAATATATTTGACAGGTAGTGGTACTTGGACGTGACCTTGCATATATTACCCAGACACATAGCTAAGGACGTGACCTATGAAGAAGAAGATTTAAACCCAAAGCAAAGTGGTTGGAAATCCTAAGCCATCCTAAGAAACCACAGCGTAACCTGCTGTCAGGGAATGTTACGAAAGGCGACTACATGGCAAAGACAAGCTGCACAGAAAGACACTTAGACAAACCATTTCACTCCAGAGACAGAGGTACAACAGTCTGAGGACAATACACCACCTGTACAGAAAGCAGCACGACCGAAAACCAAGCCTAAGTGATCAGCTCATCATTGTCTTTGTCGTCGATCAGACGTTTGGAGTAAAAAAGAGAAACAACTGCGATGTGTGTGACGGCGATGCTATTGACAAAACACAAATGATGAATCTTTTATAAATAATTCTACAGGGTACTAATTCATTCATTTCCAAGTGATGCTTTTAATGCAACAGCAAACGTAAAAAAAACAGAGCTAAAGCCAAGGTTTCAGATTGGAATTATATTTAGCCTGTTTCCCATTCTGCCAGGGAAGCACATGGGACCACTACCCCACCGCCGTGATACATGTAGCCTGTAATGGCTCCCTCTCCCTCGCTTCAATAGCAAATATCCGTTCCTCCTCCATTACCGGTCGGTCCTACAATGCTACATTAGCGTTAAGCGTTTCCCTCTCTCTCTCTCTCTCTCTCTCTCTCTCTCTGGACGGGGGCTGGTGTCTAGACGTTACGCAGCAGCCACGTCGGGGGGGAGAAGGAGAACTGGGAGAAGTAGTTCCACCACCAGGGCTTCTCCTGGCGCTCCAGGCTCGGCTCGCCGCGCTCCACCACGCTGTAGCTCTCAAACTGGTTGTAGGGGTCAAAACGCTCCCAAGAGTCGGCCATCGGGAAGAGATGGTCATCGATGTCTGGCTCCAGCGGAACCTGATGGAGGAGGGGGGAGGGGGGGGGGGAGGAGGAGGGGAGGAGGGGAGGAGAGGAGGAAGGGAGGAGGGAAGAGATAGTAGGGGAGGAGTAAGGGAGGAGGGGAGGAGGGAGGGAAGGAGGAGGGGAGGGGGGAAGGGAGGGAGAAGGAAGGGGGAAGGATGGAGAAAGGAGAGAGGGAGGATGGAGGAGGAAGAGGGGGAGGGAGGAAGGGAGGAGGGAAGAGATAGTAGGGGAGGAGTAAGGGAGGAGGGGAGGAGGGAGGGAAGGAGGAGGGGAGGGGGGAAGGGAGGGAGAAGGAAGGGGGAAGGATGGAGAAAGGAGAGAGGGAGGAAGGAGGAGGAAGAGGGGGAGGGAGGAGGGGAGGAGGAGGGAAGAGGAGGGAGGAGGAGGGAGGAGAAGGGGAAGGAGGAGGCACAGAGGAGGGGAGGGAGGAGGGAGGACACATAAAGGAAAGGAAGGAAGGAATAGGAACAAGGTTGTAGACGAGGATGCTGATGAGGACAGCAGTGATGCTGAACGATCACGTCATCCCTTTGATTCAAATTGAGAGACTTTCTCATATCCTTCTACTCCACCGAAGATATTGATTGTTGTAGATTGATTTAGAAAAGAAAGCCACGGTGATTTGAGACGCGGTTGAACGGGTTTCATGCACTTTAAATGACTCTGACCAAACTTGGCAGCAGCAGTAGATACAAAAAAAGTTACGAATAGACACGACCACCGCGACAACCACCTCAAGACACAATCTAAGACCATCTACGTCTAAACACCCACGTGCCGTACACAACACACGACACAGTGCATGAGTTCACCTTTTTCAGGACAAAGTCGACCACCCCGGCCTTGACCATGTTGTGGGGCAGGCGGACGCGCTTGGAGACCCGGGAGTAGCCCTTGGCCGTGGCCGTCAGGATGTGGGTCCCGGGGTTGAGGAGTCGCCAGTAGTCCCCGTCCTCCGCTGGAGGAAGTCACGTGACACCGGCGCGGAGATGAGGACCGAGGTCAATGGACTGCATTTATACAACGCTTTTCTAACCAGTGGCCGCTCAAAGGCGCTTTACAATAGTGCCTCACATTCACCCATTCATGCACACATTCACACATAGAAGGCGGTGTGTCAGCCACGCAGGGCGACAGCCAGCTCAGTCAGGAGCAGTCAGGGTGAGGGCGTCTCGCTCAGGGGACACCTCGACACTCAGCTTAGGAGGAGCCGGGGATTGAACTAGCAACGTTCCAGTTACCAGCCGACACCGCTCTACCTCCTGAGCCACATGCCGCCCCTTGTAATGTGTAAACACTGGACCAAACTAGAAGAGAAGGCTGGAGAGGGTCAAGGGTGGAGATCTACACAACACAACACAACACAACTCATCCCGCAAGAGACTCAAGGCTCTCTTGTTCAGAGTTCACCTGGTCTCTGCATAGCCTCTCCCCTAACCCACCGCCCCTTCTCCTCCCTTACACTCCCAAAAGGCCCTCTTACGCAATTATTGTATGTTTGTACGTTTTGCCCCTTAAACATAGTACTTAGCACCGTGTAGCATCTTATCCTAGCTATCTTTGTTGTATACAGGGAATGGGTTAACCTAGTGATTGTTAGTGCTTGGCACTTGGTTCTATGAACATCCTTACTGTACCGACAGATAGATTGGTGTTTCTCTTTCGTTTGACAAATGTACTTATTGTAAGACCATTTGGATATAAGCGTCTGCTTAACGCCCTGAATGTAAATGTAAATGGCACTCATTGCACGTGTATGAATACTGTGACCATACAGAGGAACCCAAGGTGAGGACAACCTCGGGTAGGATTCCCCCACGCAGGCGACTCTGTGACCTGGGGATGAGGAGGAGGAGGGCGCGTCTACCTGTGGTCACGTCCTTCCTGATTCCCCTGACGGAGATGGTGGCTCCTTTGATCCCATAGCCGTCCATGTCCCTCACCACTCCCTTAATCCCACGGTGGACCTGGGAGGAGGAGACACGTCTCAGTCACGCTGCTCAACCAAACTAATACTGGATGACTCACGCCTCGTTCACACTACCTCCGTCCGTCAACGGATGACGGAGGGCATGTCTGGCGTATGGGGGAGTAGTCTTTGTGGACGCAGCCTGCCTGCCAATCAAATCTCTGTCCACGTACAGGGGAAACACTCTCCTTGCGCTCTCCTTGCACCAGGCGTTATAAAGCAGTTATACAGTAGCGGCACACTAGTGTATTTACATAACCGCGATCTGATTGGCCAATGGACCCGTCGCTTCCCGAAAAGTTGAACATTTCTCAACTTTTGACGCAGGCCACGGCGCCCAAAGAACGGACGGACCCACAATGCATTTCGAGGGTGCCCCATGCAAAGTCAATGGGATGCGTCCGTTGACGGAGGTAGTGCGCAAGAGGCGTCAGTCTCAGTCACTCTGCTAAACCAAACTAATACCTGATGACTCGGTCTCAGTCACTCTGCTAAACCAAACTAATGCCTGATGACTCAGTCTCAGTCACTCTGCTAAACCAAACTAATGCCTGATGACTCAGTCTCAGTCACTCTGCTAAACCAAACTAATACCTGACGACTCAGTTTCACTGTCACTGCTAATTGTTAAACCAAACTTATGCCGTTTAGCCTCACAGACAAACAGAGAACCCTCACCGACTCCATGAAGCTGAGCAGGGCCTCCTTGTTGCGTTTCCACTCGGGGTACAGCTCTCCCTCCGAGGGGAACTTATCACAGCCCAGCTCCACCGTGATCTCCATACAGTTGGTGTGCAGGTAGTTGAAGTCCGACATGCCTGCGGCCAGGACAGAGGTTGAGAACGGGAACGCAAATCCATGGAGAACAACTTATTTTTAGGACACTTTGGCCTGCCAAAAATAATAATTTGCATAGAATTGTGCATTATAGGTACGATTCATATTTCCAACAACAACAATCCTTCATGTCCCGGGTCTGAATGACTCTCAGGCATGTGCTGAGTGTCAGGGCTGATGTTTGGGGTCCCTCACCGCCTGCGAAGCTGTACCATAAAGCCCCGTTGATGATACCCCCGTTCCGGTAGAAGGAGGCGCCACAGCGGTCCGTGTCGTTGTTGGACATGGTGGTGTGGGAGTCTGCGTAGGTGCGGGCCAGGTGCTTGAAGGCCTGGCCATCACCGCCATCACAGGGAGGGCAGTGGGAGGGAAGGGGAACGCAACAACATTGAGCCACAGCTACGTGCATGTATTTAGTTTGCATTTTATTCAGAGGTAAGTACGTCCTGGTACTTAAAAACAGTACTTGAAGTTAGTCCTTGGCACTTGGTTCTATGAACATCCTTACTGTACCGACAGAGATATATTGTTGTTTCTCTTTCTTCTGACAAATGTACTTATTGTAAGTCGTTTTGGATAAAACCGTCCATATATAAATGCCCTAAATGTAAATGTAAAGTAATACATAGATCGAGTGTTTTTAGGATATTTGCCCCATCCAAACTGCCCACCTCTATCCAGCTGTGATACTTTCAGTATGTTCTAGAACAGATGTGTCTGCCCCGCCCACCTGTTCATCTGGGGTCGGGGAGAACATCCTCTCCTCCTGCGGGTGTCGCGAGAAGTCGAACGGGTACGAGATAACGAGCTCCCCGCCGTGGAGGCTGGCGGACTGAACGAAAGGAATGGCGCGGATCCACTTCATCACTGCGTAGGTCTCTGGCGCCACCTACCGGCCAGGGAGAGAATTACATGAACAGCAAAGTTGACTATTATTAGTTTGCGTTCCAGCATAATGATGCTTACCCCCACTGCTACCACTGATAATATAATATTATAATATTATATAATACAATATTACAATATTACAATATTTTATTAATACTAGTAGTAATAATTATAATATAATTATAATAACATAATAACATAAATAACTGTACTTATAATAACAAAAACAGCAGCCACAGCACTATTCATATTAATATAGGTATAATAAAACTAACAATGTTAAACATAGTGTGCCAAATAGTAAAACATATAATAACGCATATTGCAACCTTGCGATATATATATATTGAAATAAAAACAACAATAATGATGACGATAATAAATTAATAATATTAATAATAATACAACATAATCTATATAACGTAACGGCTAATCACACTCACACCTGGTGGTATAATATGTCACCTTTAAATATAAAATATCTAATATGAACATTACTATATATTATTAAAAATACATAATCATCAGTCGGGAGCGGAGTGGCTTGGTCACCTTCCCGAACCAGAAGGAGTCGGGGATGGGGATGTGGTCGGTGCGGTAGTGTCGGCTGCGCCTGTTGCGGTACAGCACCGAGGTCAGGTCCGGAAAGTTCCGGTTCAGGTCGATGTTCTGAGCGTTGCCGCGTCCGTTGGTCCATCCGTTCAGTACGGGGCCCTGAGGAGTTCAGCCAGCTAGCACTGTTAGCACTGAGCTACATACCAGCTAGCCCTGTTAGCACTGAGCTACATACCAGCTAGCACAGTTAATGCAAAGCTACATATGCCAGCAAGCACTGTTAATACAGAGCTACATACGCCAGCAAGCACTGCTAATACAGAGCTACATACACCAGCTAGCACTGCTAATACAGAGCTACATACGCCAGCTAGCACTGCTAATACAGAGCTACATGACAGCTAGCACTGCTAATACAGAGCTACATGACAGCTAGCACTGTTAATACAGAGCTACATGACAGCTAGCACTGTTAATACAGAGCTACACACGCCAGCTAGCACTGCTAATACAGAGCTACATACGCCAGCTAGCACTGCTAATACAGAGCTACATACACCAGCTAGCACTGCTAATACAGAGCTACATACGCCAGCTAGCACTGCTAATACAGAGCTACATACACCAGCTAGCACTGCTAATACAGAGCTACATACGCCAGCTAGCACTGCTAATACAGAGCTACATACGCCAGCTAGCACTGTTAATACAGAGCTACACACGCCAGCTAGCACTGCTAATACAGAGCTACATACACCAGCTAGCACTGCTAATACAGAGCTACATACGCCAGCTAGCACAGTTCCGGTTCAGGTCGATGTTCTGAGCGTTGCCGCGTCCGTTGGTCCATCCGTTCAGTACGGGGCCCTGAGGAGGAGTTCAGCCAGCTAGCACTGTACTAGCACTGCAGAGCTACATACGCCAGCTAGCACTGCTAATACAGAGCTACATGACAGCTAGCACTGTTAATACAGAGCTACACACGCCAGCTAGCACTGTTAATACAGAGCTACATGACAGCTAGCACTGCTAATACAGAGCTACATGACAGCTAGCACCGTTAATACAGAGCTACATGACAGCTAGCACTGTTAATACAGAGCTACACACGCCAGCTAGCACTGCTAATACAGAGCTACATACACCAGCTAGCACTGCTAATACAGAGCTACATACGCCAGCTAGCACTGCTAATACAGAGCTACATACGCCAGCTAGCACTGCTAATACAGAGCTACATACGCCAGCTAGCACTGCTAATACAGAGCTACATACGCCAGCTAGCACTGCTAATACAGAGCTACATACACCAGCTAGCACTGCTAATACAGAGCTACATACGCCAGCTAGCACTGCTAATACAGAGCTACATACACCAGCTAGCACTGCTAATACAGAGCTACATACGCCAGCTAGCACTGCTAATACAGAGCTACATACGCCAGCTAGCACTGTTAATACAGAGCTACACACGCCAGCTAGCACTGCTAATACAGAGCTACATGCACCAGCTAGCACTGCTAATACAGAGCTACATACGCCAGCTAGCACAGTTCCGGTTCAGGTCGATGTTCTGAGCGTTGCCGCGTCCGTTGGTCCATCCGTTCAGTACGGGGCCCTGAGGAGGAGTTCAGCCAGCTAGCACTGTACTAGCACTGCAGAGCTACATACGCCAGCTAGCACTGCTAATACAGAGCTACATGACAGCTAGCACTGTTAATACAGAGCTACACACGCCAGCTAGCACTGTTAATACAGAGCTACATGACAGCTAGCACTGCTAATACAGAGCTACATGACAGCTAGCACCGTTAATACAGAGCTACATGACAGCTAGCACTGTTAATACAGAGCTACACACGCCAGCTAGCACTGCTAATACAGAGCTACATACGCCAGCTAGCACTGCTAATACAGAGCTACATACACCAGCTAGCACTGCTAATACAGAGCTACATACACCAGCTAGCACTGCTAATACAGAGCTACATACGCCAGCTAGCACTGCTAATACAGAGCTACATACGCCAGCTAGCACTGCTAATACAGAGCTACATACGCCAGCTAGCACTGCTAATACAGAGCTACATACGCCAGCTAGCACTGCTAATACAGAGCTACATGACAGCTAGCACTGCTAATACAGAGCTACATGACAGCTAGCACTGTTAATACAGAGCTACATGACAGCTAGCACTGTTAATACAGAGCTACACACGCCAGCTAGCACTGTTAATTGGTTATTTCATTTTAGGAAAACACATAAGAAATATCAATTCAGTATGAATATGGGTAAATTGAGGAGTTAAATGAATTGAGTAAAAATGTTAAGATGTTAAAGATGATGACCATGTATCCGATGTTGTATGTTAAGACACAACCTTACAAATGTGTAATACTGTACACATTTATTTAATGCCCAATCTATTTTACTATTATGCAAAGATAGATTATAAATATTTTCCCATATTTTACATTCATAAAAATATGGCAAAAACAACTACTGCAAATCATTGGAAATACATTTGTCAAATATTTTAGACAAATGTATTTTTCTCTAAATTGGATTATTCCATCTTCACACATTCACTTATTGCTTGAACAGTTCCTTAAAACTACCAAAGCAGTTGATTCAGAAACCCAGACAGACAGACCATGCATCATTGTCTATCAGTAGGCTTAACTAAATCAACATAGTGCATTGCATTGAGTTTGATGCAGTTTAACATAAATATTATAACTCATATTAGAAAAATATTCAGAGAATATTTTTTAAATTTTAGCATGCAATATAAAATGTACCTTGCAGTGCATTTAATATTGCTATGCAGCTGTCTTAAATATAAAAATATATGTGCATACCATGCACAGTCCATAATCTATCTGCATGCAGAGCTTCGCTAAGATGTGTGGGGAACATCTGAGGCACTTTTAAACATTGGAAGGTTATGTCAGTCTGGCATGATGTTGAATGAATAGGAAAGGAAAGGATAGGTGTAGGAAATGGAAAAGTCCCATTTGCACTGCATGCACTTCACCAAAAAGACCAGGAAATCCCAACTGGAAAAACTAGTGATCGAAATGGCAAACCCGAGGGGATACAGCAGGGGGCGCTAGTGGCCACAGTTCCTCAGACGGTTCGGTTGGATAAGGTCAGCTTCAGGGTTACGTTAGATTGGAGCTACCCGTTCATGCTGCTGATTTTGGCATGTAGATGAACTTATAGGGTCTACACGGTATAAGTCTACAATTTTAAAGCATTAGGCCTACATTATTATTAAAGAGGACCTAAAGAGATCCCTTCACAATATTATAAATTATCTGTGTCTACTAGTTATGACATAGTACCCATATGTCCTTCATCCATAATACTATATCATCAAATCATTCTTGATGTATTTTTAAAAATGGAAATTCTACCACCATTTCCCAACATTGACTTCCAACCAAGCCATAAGGCTACTCAATAATCTGCCCTCCTGAGACCTATTAATATATAATACAACCCAAGTACATAACAACCACCCCACGCCAAAGAACACAACCCCCTTTCCTTCCTCCACCTCAGCTCTCGTCTTAAGGAAACGGACCACCAGACAGACAGACAGACAGACAGGCAGACAGGCAGACAGACAAACAGGCAGACAGACAGGCAGACAGACAGACAGGCAGACAGAAAGACAGACCGAGAGACAGTAAGAACAGCCATGCGGGACAGAGGCGGATAATGGCAAGTTTATCTTTCTTTTTTCCTCAATCTTAACAGTATTTACTTCCTGCCGGGGGTTGAGCTCCGGGTCACTGCTGTCCTCTACCTCGGCGGCGGCCAGCTCGTATCCGTCGGGGTTCATGGAGGCCAGGATGTGGATGCGCGTGCTGTTGACCAGCGCCTGCACGCGCTCGTTGCCCAGTGAGTACTCGGAACACAGGTACTGGGCCAGGTAGATGAGCAGCTGGCGGCCCAGCACCTCGTTACCGTGCATGTTGCCCACCAGCTTGATCTCAGGCTCCACTGGGAGGGGGGGGAGGAGAAGAGGAAGGTGAGGCAGACCACAATCAACCGAGTGCTCAACGGCAACACAAGAAGAAACATAACAACAATACATTTGTGAAGCCTATTCATATTTGTCAATAAATGTTTTGAAATTTGACTAGTAATCACTGGACATAGTAAGCTTTTACAAAATATATTCTAAGTGACAAATAAAAACAAGTTTGGTTATTTTTGTTAAAATCTTATTGACCCCCCACATTTAACTACTGAAGCTTTCAGGGGGTCTCAAGTGTCAATCAAGTGGTCCGGCCCCCCCCCCGTAACCCTCTTCATATCACACCCTGCTCATGTTTGAGGACCTCACTGTACATCAACAACAGCTGTTACCACGACGACTAGGACCAGACTCACTGAGCTCATGTTGCCCGGGGTTACGGGAGAACTCGATGGCCAGCAGGTCGCGGCCCTCGCTGCTGCGGCCCAGGCTGTAGACCTGGGCGATCTGCGAGCACTTGGCGGCCGTGCGCTTCAGCACGCCGTACATCTGGGAGTTGGTGGCGTAGGTGAACTGGATGATGGTGCTGGGCTCCTCCGGGGACAGGCTGGCGAACGACTGCTCCTGTCTGGCTGGAAGAGGGAGGGAGGAGGGAGGAGGGAGGAGGTGGAGGAGGAGACACATGAGACAAGGTAAAGAGAGGAGGAGGAGGAGACACATGAGCGAGGAGGAAGAAACAAAGTAAAGAGAGGAGGAGGAGGAGACAAGGTGAGGAGAAGAGGAGGAGGAGACAAGGTAAAGAGAGGAGGAGAAAAGACAAGGTAAGGAGAAGATACGATGTACAATTAGAACATTTGTCAGAAGAAAGAGAAACAACAATATATCTCTGTGAGTACAGTAAGGATGTTCATAGAACCAAGTGCCAAGCACCAAGAACCAAGTGCTAACCATCACTAGGTTAACCCATTCCCCGTATACTACAAAGATAGCGAGGATAAGATGCTACTATTTTTTTTTTTGTGCCAGGACATACAACATACATTAAGTGCGCAAGAGGGGTGTGGGGGGGGGCGGGTAAGGGGGGAGGCCATACAGATCTATTAGTCTGCACACCGGGTTAGGTTAGTGACCTTTCAGGCCGGCCAGGGGGTCGTAGCAGCCCTCCTCCTTGCTGGCGAAGAAGCGGTCGCAGTCCAGGAAGTAGGGCCAGGCCATGTCGATGGACTCGAAGGCGTGGCCGCAGTGCCGGCGCAGCTCCTCGCACGTGCTGCGGCACGGCTTGACGGCGCGGTCGCCCTGGCAACGGGGGGCCAGCACGGAGCAGCCCACCAGCCGGATGTCGGGGGAGCACTCGCCGTTGAGCAGGCCGTGGACCACCGTCAGCAGGAGGTACTCCGCGCCGGACTCGGCCTCCAGCTGGGTGCGGTGGCCCAGGATGTTGGGGTAGATGGTCCTGTGAGGGGGGGAGGGAGGGAGGGAGGGAGGGAGGGAGAGAGAGGGGGAGGAATTAGGGAGGCGTTAGGGAGGCATGTGGCCCGGGATGTTGGGGTAGATGGTCCTGTGAGGGGGGGGAGGGAGGGAGGGAGAGAGAGGGGGAGGAATTAGGGAGGCGTTAGGGAGGCATGTGGCCCGGGATGTTGGGGTAGATGGTCCTGAGGGGGGGAGGGAGGGAGGGAGGGAGGGAGAGAGGGAGGGAGGAATTAGGGAGGCGTTAGGGAGGCATGTGGCCCGGCATGTTGGGGTAGATGGTCCTGAGGGGGGGAAGGAGGGAGGGAGGGAGGGAGGGGGAGGCATTAGGGCGGCATGTGGCTCAGGAGGTAGAGCAGGTTGGATGGTCACCGGAGGGTTGCTAGTTCGATCCCCCGGCTCCTCCTGGCAGAGTGTCGAGGTGTCCCTGTGCAAGAAGCCGATCCTAAATGCTCCTGACGAGCTGGCTGTCGCCTTAAATCGCTGACACCGCCGTCGGTGTGTGTATTTGTGCATGAATGGGTGAATTTGGAAGACAGCCTGTGACATGAGCAGACATAGCTCAATGTGTGTTGTTATTAGTGTGTATATCAGTGGGTGTGATGTGTTGTTAATAGTGTGTTATCAGTGGGTGTGGTGTGTTGTTATTAGTCTGTATATGAGTGTGTGTGTGTGTGTGTGTGTGGGGGGGGGGGGGGGGGGGACCCACCTGGAGTAGTCCATGTTATTGCAGTAGCCCAGGTTCAGCTCTGTGCATGTGGCTATGGGGAAAAAGGTTTCAATAGTTGGTTTACATTTACATTTACATTTAGGGAATTTAGCAGACGCTTTTATCCAAATCGACTTACTTTTGTCAGAGTGCATTTTTCAGAAGAAAGAGAAACAACATTTTAATAGAACCTACGTTTTTCTTCAACCGCTGCATTGTCACTGCACGGTCCTGTGAAATATAAAATAGCAAAAAAGTCGAATCAGTAGATCCAACATCTGTCCCTCATGCAGGGAGGAGAAGATCCGCTAGGGGGCGATAGATTCAAGCGTGGCAACAGCCAAGCTGGGCAGGGATAAGATAACTAACAACATACTTCGCGAACAGCTTTAGTGAGTCAATGGATGTAATGCGTTAATACGTTCAACGTGTTCACAACAACATCTGAAAGCTGGTTTAAATTTTGACAAACACTGATTTTCGTCGTAAACGAAGATCAATGCATGACAGCGAGGCAACATGCGCCGTATCTAAACTCGAAATGTGTTCTAAAGTGTGTAATAAACGATGCATTCGTCTCATTCCAACACCTTTACTGCACAAAGCACCGGATATCAGACACATTATCGCCGTGCAAGTACCTACTAGTAAAGACTTTAAAAGTACTTTTTTTACAAACTCAGAATATTTTAAGATAGTTGACCTTACCCACGTTATCACCCGTCCCGCAGTGCTGCGGTGGGGCGCACCAACACTGAGTGAGCGAAAGAAAGAGCACGATTTGTGCGAAATGCATGTTGCAGTATTACGCAGCCGAGCAGGGGTTTGTGATGTGGCACTGAGTCCAGTCTGCGTGTGGACCTCCAACTTCCCTCCTGCAATCAACCACCAGCGGTTACCTCGTTCCTTTGTTTTCGCGGAGCATCCCTTCACCGACAGATGTGTGGCCCTGCCGAGAATTATGGCTTTGAATCTGCAGCGATCATGTTACACAGCAAATGGGAACACTCGGGCCAGAGCGCTGGGGAGGGAAGGTTCTTGTCGAGGGTGGGATAAGCACGTTTATTTGAGTTTTGTTTGACGTCAATGGTGATCGTGGTTATGACTTTACGCATGAAACATACAAAAATAAAGAGTCCAATGAGACCAATTCCTTTAATACAAAAAAGCTATACTCATAACATGACTCAGGTAGTGTTTTTCAGAGCAGTGTGGAAAGAACACATTGCAACTGATTGCTTCAGATCCGATCTGATTGCTTCAGATCCGATTTAGTCCACTTCATATGTGGTTCTAGAGCATGTGAGGAACAGTCAGCAAGAAGATCAGATCTTCATTGAGCACCAAGCCCTGAAGCCTTCGTGGTTCCAGAGGCAAACCAGTTCATTCAGGCGGTGGCGTGCCAACACACAGCATGTACTTCAGTAAAAGACACATCATCATCATCATCACAGCCCCATTTGACCAGGGCTATCCTTCACACTTCACCGCGTTGTGCTCTGTGTCTCTGGCGTCAAACCAAACACCTAAGGAGGTGTCCGCCCTTCAGAAGAATCTGCTCAGTCTTGGGGGACTCTGGTAGTCCCGTCCACGTCCGTCATGCTGCTGGCGCTGTGGGTGGAGAAGGAGTAGCGGTCCCGTCTCAGGATGCGGTGGCTGATGCTGACCAGGGCGGAGCGGTACTGCTGGCGGAGCAGCGAGTAGACGAAGGGGTCGCTGGCCGCCTTGGCGTAGGCCAGGCACTTGGTGGTGATGCCCCACGGACGGGGGACGTGGACCTGGGGCACCAGCTGGGTTATCCTGTGGACGGAGAAGGTAGAGAGCTGAAGGGCATGTGGCTCAGGAGGTAGAGCGGGTTGGCTGGTAACCGGAGGGTTGCTAGTTTGATCCCCGGCTCCTCCTCCTAGAAGTGAGTCGAGGTGTCCCCTGAGCGAGACGCCCTCACCCTGACTGCTCCTGACTGAGCTGGCTGTCGCCCTGCATGGTTGACTCCGCCCTCGGTGTGTGAATGTGTGAATGAATAAAGGCGTCAGCAAAATCCCCTGAATGTAAACAAATTGAAGACCTGGTTTGACTGTATCCTGTATATTTGGGTCATACACTGGTCCAGAGGTCTTCAACTTGTTCCAGGCCACGGACCCCTGGGCTGATGTGACACAGTGATGGACCCCCCCATTACATATTGATTTGCTTCACCACCACAAGTTAATGATTATTGTTTGGTCGACCCAAACTCTAGTGACGTTCACTAACACACCAAAAGCTCAATAATTAATAAACACCCACCCACACACACACGTACGCATACACACACACACACACACAAGATAACAACATGATCATAAAGTGCAGAGTGGTCTATAGTGTCATGCTTAGAAGTGACTCACTGGCTCAGCATCGTATACATGCATCATTACAATGTACATATTGAAATTTTTGGAAGAAAAAAATGTCTGTGATCAAATCATTTCAGGGACCCCCCGCAGAACCTCTGTGGAACCACTAGGGGCCGTGAACCCCCTGTTGAAGGTATGTGCTTTAATGTATCATAGAACTTCTGGGGACTGACTGTGATTAGTTAATAGTAATGGTGTGGTGGGGTGGCTATTGAGGTCTTCAGCCTGTAAGGTCCTTCAGCAAGACGGCTGAAACCTCCTTAATTCCCTTCTGCTCTAGTCACCGTCCGATTGGATGAAAGCAAGAAAAGTGTGTCTGTGTATGTGTGTGCACATGTGTATTCCAGTGTGTGTGTGTGTGTGTGTGTGCATGCGTGTGTGTTTGTGTAAGGATACATGAATCCAATATCTAATGGGTATGTGTTTAATGTAAATCCCCATAGCAGGTACCTTGTTATGACATATGGAGCGAAGCAAACTATAAAAGACCCGATGAAGAGGCAGATCTTCTTAGAGGCACGATGACTCCTCTTCCTCTGTTCTGCCAGACATCTTTCTTTAACACTGTAGAGAGAGAGAGAGACAGAGAGAGAGAGAGAGAGAGAGAGAGAGAGAGAGAGAGAGAGAGAGAGAGAGGTTTAGAGAGAACAGTGAGAAAGCTCCACCAATACTTGGACATAATATATCAACTGACATTCCGACATGCAGATAATTTATAATTTTTATTTATTATTATCAACACTTTAAACAAACATTTTGTCACATTTATGTGTGTATTGAAGATGTTATAATGCAGATTGTTTTATTTTACATTTTTGAGGAGTTCTTCATGCAGACCCAGTGTTTCCCATTGATCGTAATTTTGTGTGGGTTTAAATTGCTGGAGTCAACTTGAGATGTTTGGTTTGAATTTGAGAGAAAAAATATGCTATTTTTCTCTTAAAGAATTTTACCCCAGCTTCATTCTTGCTATCGTCTATGTGGAGATGTTAATCAGCCATGATTTTAGTTCAATTCCACCCTTCTCACGGTGATGACGTGTTCCGGAATGTGTCAGATGGCGAGCCATTTACATCCATTCTATACCAAACAAGTGTTCAGTAGCTCTCATAACTGATTATTTCGTTTTTTTCAGCACAAGTTAGCGCATACAAGATGCCCTTGCCAGGTAGTTTTAAAGAGCATTTGATTGATGCAAAGGTAAAATGCATGGCCACCTTAGAGGGTTTGTAACCCCCACGATATTTTAATAAACCAGGGGCCCCCAAACAACATTTTGCATAGAGTCCCCAAAAAGCTAGTCACGGCCCTGGACGTTACCATGGAAAACGTATCCCCCTTTACCTGGGCTGAATATCCACCAGCAGCAGCAGGGTCTGCACCGTGATGACGTCGATCCTCTTACAGTGGGACCTGGCCACACTCAGGACCTTGAGGTAGGAGAGGGTCATGACGGTGAGGCACAGCAGGAAGCCGCTGCCGTGCAGCACCGCGGTGAACGCCGCGAAGGCGCCCAGCTGCGAGGGTCCCACAGCGCTGCTGCTGCCGCTGCCGCCGTCCCTCTTCCCGCCGTAGTGCAGCGTGCACGAGGCGTAGGTTTGGCTGTAACCCCCCCAGGACATCAGCAGCTCCGAGAGGGAGAAGGCTGCGGAGTGCAGCCACGAATACCCAACTATGATGAAAGCCTCCCTCGGTCCCATCCGGGTGGAGTAGCTGAGGGGGAAGACCACGGCGACCCACCGGTCCACGCTCAGAGCCGCCATGGACAGCATCCCGTTGGAGGTGAGGAAGGTCTCCGAGAAGCTCACGGCCTTACAGTAAGCGTCCCCAAAGGGGTTCTCCCTGGTGGCGACCCCCACGAAGGTGGCCGGCATGTTGATGAGGGTGAGCAGGATGTTGGAGGAGGAGAGGTTGAGGACCAGTATCCCCGGCACGTGGGCGCGGATGTCTGCGCTCTGGAGGAAACAGAGCAGCACGGAGAGGTTGGAGACCAGCGAGACCACCGCCACCACCATGAGGACCAGCTCCAGGAGGAGCTCCGTGACGTTCATCTCATCTCGAGACGTCCCGCCGCGGACGATATTCCCAAGAGCCGCGAGAGAAGGTTCGCAAAACGCGCTAATTGGAAGTCATTACGCATTCGTGACGCAAAGTTGTTAGTTGTTGGAGTACAAAAAGGAAAGAGCTGTCCAGTGTGCTGAATCCTCGCACGGCTTCTTCTGTTTGTAAAATAACAAACCGTTTTTATCCATTTTAGTTATTTACGAGTGAAGTTAACTTCACCCCGGATCCATCGCCGTAAAGTGATGGAGTGCGGTGTGTGGTGAAGCCTACTTGGCATCTGACCATGAGAAGTGGCAAAGCTCTGCCAACCCAAAGATGATGACGCTCTCTAAGCGCGCACTGGTGAGTCTGCGCGCTTAGCACGTGCGGGTTCATGTGATCACTGCACTGAAGGCATTATTTAATTGTTTTGTAATACTTGCTTCAAAATACGTTAAGTAGCCTATACGATTATACCATTGTAGTAACTCTCATGATTAACACAATAGAATGTATTCAAGTAGGCTAGTAACCAGGATCCCACAGTACCAAAAAAAGACGTTTATTTCCCCGTGTGCGTAATACCTATCATCTGGCTCTCTGTCAATCTGTCCGTCTGCGCCACCTGAGATCAGAAGAACATCCCATACACTCACTCATCTCCTAGCAAACCCAAATCGGAGGATGATTCGAACATTAACTTTCTCACTGGTTGTAATACAATAACATGTGTTGATCAATTGTTGTTGTCTATTGTTATGTTGGGGATATAGTGATAATTGTGATAATCCTGAGAGAGAGAGAGAGAGAGAGAGAGAGAGAGAGAGAGAGAGAGAGAGAGAGAGAGAGAGAGAGGGGGGGGGGAGAGAGAGAGAGAGAGGGAGATGGGGAAAGAGGGGATCTCCCTCTCTCTCTCTCAATATATCTACACATTTCTGTGTAGGTCTATTGTTATGTTGGGGATATTGTGATAATAATGTATGCAACTTAATGTATTCTGTGTGTGAATTGTAAACCAAACATTGCTGCATCTTAAGAGCCCAACTAAGAGGATTCATTAAACAGGGCGAGCGGCGGAGCTGAACTGATCCGTGAAGCGTTGCAGGACCAGAGGACTGAGAACGCGTTAATAAGGGGAGGCGCTAATGAGCTAACGCTACAATAGAGCAGCAACACAGTAATGTCAAAGACCCGCATTAAGAGGATTAGCGCTGTACTGGCCACAAGGGAGAGTCCTGGAAAAACATGTTATTCCGCCCACTAATCACTCACACACATTTTGATTTGATAAAATACGAAATTGTAAAAACACAAATGCAGTAACTGAGTCCTGAGTC
>NC_140273.1:1470172-1492672 GCF_964030765.1 Micromesistius poutassou | reverse complement strand
TTTTACGCCATATGTGTTCAACCTTCCTGTATTCTTTTTTCCGGGCTGTTACAAAAGCAGCTTTTCTCCAGGGTGCCTTTTGCTTTCCAGAAATCGTTTTAACCTTATAAGGTGCAATGACATCTATGACTTTCAAAATGTTCAAATTAAAGTTTTCTAAAAGATCATCAGCAGAACATGGGTTGAGAGGTGGTAGCAAGGAGATGGCCTTTTTAAAAAGTAGAATGTTCATTGATATACCGTTTTTTGACAGTATTTGATTTTGTCTGTATGTCGGGAATAAAATATATATTAAAGAAAACACAGAAGTGGTCCGACAGTGAAGGATCAGTCACCGAGAGATCTGAAACATTGAGACCCTTTGTGATAACCAGGTCTAGAGTGTGCCCCTTACAATGAGTAGCCTCTTTCACATGTTGAGACATTTCAAATGTGTCCAAAATGGTAAAAAGTTTTTTTGCACACTTATCATTAAAATCATCAGTATGAAAATTGAAGTCACCAGTTATAACTAGACAGTCAAAGTCTGTGGAGATTCTAGACAATAATTCTGTAAAGTCATCGAAGAAATTTACAGAGTATGTGGGTGGCCTGTAAATAATTAATAGGAGAACTCTGGGGGAACATTTCAATACAGCACAAAGGTATTCAAATGATGGAAAATCACCAAATAACATGTTTCCCCTGAAATACATTTTTAAATATAGCAGCAACCCCTCCACCTCTTTTTCCAGATCTACATACATCAAAAAAGTTATAGTTGGGAGGAGCTGTCTCTATCAGAACAGTTGCACTGTTATTTTGTTCAAGCCATGTTTCAGTTAAAAACATAAAATCCAATTGAGAAGTGGTAATAAAATCATTAACTAAAAAATATTTGTTATTAAGAGACATAACATTAAGTAGACCCATCCTGATGGTGTTATTGATAGGCTTTATGGTTGATTTTGGTTTGGAGGGAATAGGTATGAGATTTGTGAGGTTAGCAGTGCATCTAAGTTTCCCTTTGTTTACTCTCTCAGTGGTTACAGCAGGAATGCAAAAGTTGCCATGTTTTGACATAGGAAACCTTGGGTTCAGCAGATTATGCGAAACTTCATACTGTGTCTACGGCTGAACCCTTTTTTATCTCAGTAATAATCAGGACTACTATCAGTACGGCGGGGGGGGGCTGGGGCACCCTCTGCTTGGGTGTTATCAGCCTGTGGCAATGACGTGGCGATGGTATCATTGACACAGATGCAAGTTTGATGCCAACATTTTTCAATTTCTTAAATTCATCTGGAAAATCATAAAGGGAGGAGACAGTGGAGCTGGAGTTGTTGTTGTGGCTATGGGAGAGATGAGGCTGGAGGTCGATGGCGGAAGGCATGGTGTCGATGGCGTCGGGCGGGCTGTTGTCTCTCTTCAAGGTCTGTGGTCTGTCTGCTATCTGTGTGTCAGATAGTGGCACAGTAGATGTGTGGGGGTGGCTGTAGTCTCGCTTCTTCTCAACCTGTGCTCTGACTGTGGCCTGTGTGTCAGACCGTGGCAGGGTCGATTTGTGGGAGAGCAAGAAAAGAAGATTGTCCCCTAACAGTTTTGAGCCTAACCTGTTTGGGTGTAGGCCATCTGCTCTGAAAAAGGTATTTGCACCCCCAGAACAAGTTGAAATTGTCAATAAAGCCCCTTCCTCTTTCATTGCAGACTCTGGAAAGCCATGTATTGAGTGCAAGGAGACGACTGAATCTGTTTATTCCCCTGTCAACTGCTGGTATGGGTCCACTGATGAATGACCTAATGTGTAATTTGTCTAGTATGTCCAATAGATCAGTGAAATCCCTCTTCAGAAGTTCTGACTGTTCTCTTCGAATATCATTAAGTCCTACATGCACAATAACCTGTGAGATTTTGGGGTTTTCCAACATAATTCTGGCTAGTTTCTGGCTGACATCACTAACCGTCACATCTGGGAAGTAGCGTGTTTTGATCTTCTTACCGGTTATATCCTTTATGGTTGAGTCTCCTACAATCAGAGTGTCTGGTTCATCTGCGTTCTGTGGGATGGGCCCTTGTTGGCTTGAGGTGGCGGTGGCAGACGCATGCACAGCTCGCCTCCGTGGCGACTGGTTCTTGTTCCGTCTCCGTCCGCACCGTCCGTCCGGACGCATCTCGGGGCTCAGGGGTGCACGGGTGGCAGACGCGTCCGTGGACTCTTGAAGTGGCAGGAACCGGTTCTTCAGCGGCAGGGTTAACTTGGCTACGATTACGATTGGCTAATCTGGCCGATACATGCTACTTTATCTTTGGGAAGCTTAGCATTTGGCGTCGAGTGAATTTGTTGATTCACTTTGGTATGTTGTTTGGGCTTAGCGCCGACGCCGACGTGTATTTGTCTGAGCTAGCTCAGCAAACTCACCCATCGGCACTGTATCCTGGAGGAGTCCTTTGCATTTTTCTAATGCTGCTAGCCTCGTTTCAAATAAAGCCACTGTCTGTTGCAGTTTGGTGCAGTCTGTGCATTTCCTGGTCTCCATGCCTGAGACATCCGAGTACAGAGGCATGTTGGCGATAGGAAAGTCCAAGGCTTTTGTTGCGGTCTGATCCGGTAGTCATAAAAGTGCCAAAATGTATTGTTGAATCGAGCGATGGAGGTCGACGGAAAAAAACTATATATTCTTAGGTATTATGATCATGAAATAAAATAAAATAAAGTAGACCTGAATGAAGAATTAAGTAGTTTTTTCCACTGCCTAGCGGAGCTTCGGGAAACACAACCTCTCTCTCTGCTGCCTCTTATCTTAACAGAAAGGCTTCACAATAGATTGATACAACTTTATCAAATCAAACCCCAATGTAGATGTTTGGGCGTCTTTGGTTGTACTGTATGTTGTCCTCCTGTCCTCAACGCAAACACCCTGTCCCCATGTCGCTCCAGGTGAAGGGACAGACCTGTGTGTGTTTGTTGTGTTGTTCAGACCTGTATGTTTGTTGTGTTGTTCAGACCTGTGTGTGTCTGTTGTGTTGTTCTCACCTGTGTCAGATTGGGATGCCTGTGTTTGTTGGTGGAGCACTCTTTGAAGTCTGGCCTGATCTAAAAAAAAAATAAAAGTTACTAACTTATTGTGTTACTAACTGAAAGTTACGAACTTATTCTGTTACTAACTAAAATGTGCTAACTTACTCAGTCACATAATAAGCTAGTAACTTATAGTTAGTAACAAACTAAAAGTTACTAACTTACTCTGTTACTAACTAATTAGTCTGTACGTGATGGTTGCAATTTAAGTGTCAGTAGAAGTTATTGTAGTGTTTGTCTTGAGTACTCAGTAGGTACGCGATATTCTTTTTCGTAGGATAAGTCTGGGATCCTCGCCTCTGATTGGTTAGAAGGGCTTTAGATTGCGTTTCGATTAGTCCTAGCTGTTTGAGGGAGGTTATGGTTATGTTAGGGTTAGGTTTAGGGTTAGGCTTAACCCTTACCCTAACCCTAACCATGACCAATCGGAGGAGAGCCATTCTAACCAATCAGAGGCGAGAATCCCAGACTTATCCTACGAAAATAAATATTGCGTACTGTACTCTGTGCGGTAGGCCCTGGTCCAGTCAGTGGTCCAGTCAATGGTCTAGTCCAGTCGCTGACCTCTGTTCTTGGTCTGGGACTCTGTGAGGAAGCGCTTGATGCGGTCAGCAGGAATGGCGAACGAGATCCCTGCTGTGACTTTCAGTGTGTTGATGCCTATCACCTCGCCATCCTAGACAGACACACACACACACACACACACACACACACACACACACACACAGGGAGTGAGGCATGCAACCACATGTGCAATCGCACCCACACAAGAGAAACCCAGACTGAGTCAGACACACACACACACACACACACACACACTATTATGGGGAGAAAAAGCTCAAAAGGAAAGAACGCAGGAAAAAGACTCACCAAGTTCACCAGCGGTCCTCCAGAGTTCCCATACTTCCAGAAGACGAGGTAATGGAAAGAAGAAGATATAAATATACAAAATAGTAAACATTTGCACCGGCAAAACAAAACTGGCAAAACTAAAAACATTCATATAGCAACAGCCCAGCCCTCCCCTGCAGGAGGCTGGTTTCCCAGCGTGAGCTCACGTTGATGATGGCGTCCGTCTGGATGTAGTCGATGTCCGAGTCCCGTATCCCCAGCTCCTTGCCGTCCCGCTGGGTGGTGCTCACTATCCCCGTGGTGACGGTGTTCTGCAGGGCGAAGGGGCTGCCGATGGCGACCACGAACTCACCGGGCCGCACGTCTGCTGACCGACCCAGGGACAAGACGGGAAGCTTCTTCTGCAAGCAGGGGCCACACGCACGCACGCAGACAGACAGACAGACAGACAGACAGACAGACAGACAGACAGACAGACGCACAGAGACACAGATGCACAGATGCACGCACGCACACAGACACACAGACACAGAAAAGCGTGCACGCGCACACAAGCACACACACACACACACACACACACACACACACACACACACACACACACACACACACAAGTTTTAGAGTCTTGGTAGTCAAATACCACACACACACATACATGTACTTGCAGACATGTGCACGTAGATTTACAAAACCCTTTATATTAACTACCGGAGGTACAGAGTTGTTTATGAAACTCTCGAGACTTGTTTTGTAGAACAAAGAGATTCATTGCAGACAGTAGCAGGAGGAAATGAGGGAGGCGTGTGAAAGATATTTCAGACATAGGTGTGAGGAGCCAGCCATCAGCTCAGTATCTGAGTGTTCATCCCCTCTGGCCGTCTGGAGGAAACGCTTCATTAAACAGCTTCATTAAACAGCTTCATTAAACACCTCTGACCGCGGCAACAGAAACACATCACGTGTGTTGGGGTGCTTAGAGTGTGCAGAAGGCAAATGGAAACATAAAACATGCTATGAGTGCATTATGGGGATAGTGTCCACATATATCCAACTCAGACAGAGACACAGAAAGAAAGAAAGGAGGAAAGAGAGACAGAAAGAAAGAAAGAAAGAAAGAAAGAAAGAAAGAAAGAAAGAAAGAGACAAGAAGAAAGAGAGACAGAAGACTGAGAGACAGAAATTAAGTAAAAGAGACGGAAAGAAGGAAATAAAGAAAGAAAGAATAAGAGACAGAAAGAAGAAAGAGAAAGAAAGACAGAAAGAATGGTAGAGAGACAAAATGGAAGAGAGACAGAAAGAAAGAGATACAGGACGAATAAAACAAACAAAGAGAAACAGAAAGAGAGCGTGAGTATAGCTACCTCGGCGGTGACCTTGATGGTGGCGATGTCTGACTTCCTGTCCAGGTCCTTGACGGTCGCCTCGTAGGCCTCGCCGCTGTGGAGACGCACACGCACGTGGGGCCTCCCGGTTACCGTGGCAGCAGGCGTGACCACGTGGGCGTTGGTGACGATCAGCCCCGACTGGGTCATCACGAACCCAGAGCCACTGGACAGAGGGACGTTACGGCCGTACAGAGGGTGTCTGGGGGGGGGGGAGAGAGAGGGAGAGAGACTTTTTAAACATGAAACTTCACCTTTTCCGCCTTTTCTCAACGCACAAATGTGTGTTGCACACATGCATCCATATTGTAAATACAGTGTATCTTTGGTCTAGTGGTGAGGGGGCACAGCAGGTGTGAGTTAAAGAGGTGAACAGAGAGAGAGAGAGTGAGAGAGTGGGAGGGAGACAGGGGTGGGGGGAGAGAGAGAGAGAACCAGAGAGATGGGGGGGGGGGAGGGAGAAATTTATAATGAGTTGCTAAATTATTTAGTTTTATAGCGGAAATCCTGATTAGCTCCTGGGTTCAGAATTTGTGATCTTTCTATTACTCTCTCAATCTATCTATCTCTCACACACGCGGACACGCACGCACGCACACACACACACACACACACACACACACACACACACACACACACACACACACACACACACACCGGAGGTAGAGCTCGATGTGGACGACGGCCGGGGCGATCTTCTCCACCACGTCGGCGATGAAGTTGAACCGGTAGCGAGCGCTGTTGGGGTGCAGGGCGATACGACCTGTAGCGACATGAACACACCCAGTTCAGCCTCTCACCCACACACTAGAGCCCCTACTGGGCTCGCTTCGGTCAGTCAGAGAGCACATTATACAGCACACACATTGTTTTAGTCCATAGAAGGTCAATTACATTTGGGTGATTTTATCCGAAGCCATGCAACCATTCATTCACACATTCACACACCCACGGCGGTGTCGACCACGCAGGGCGACAGCCGGCTCGTCAGGAGCAGTGAGGGTGAGGCGTCTCGCTCAGGGACACCTCGACACTCACGCTAGGAGGAACCGGGGATCGAAGGTTACAAGTCACCCCGCTCTACCCCCTGTGCTACTGCTGCCCCCATGTACAGATAAAACGACCACTTCTAAAACATATCTAAATTCAGTATTCTGAACGAGAGAAGCGCGTGTGAGGTCCTTGGACACATTCAGCCACACATTAGAGGCAAGCTTCCAGGGAAAATGGTGATGGGTTGAGACAGCCCAATCAGGGTCGATCTGCTAATTGGCCCTAAATCCTGGCCTCGGGGATTTCCTCCCCCCCTTCTCCACACTTAACGACCCCCCCTGGAGAGATTAACCCACTGATGTACGAGCGGGGAGATTTAAATGACTTCCACCACCGCCCTGCTCAAATCTACTGTAGGCCTACTGAGGTCAACAAAACAATGGACACAAGGAACACAGTATAGTGAGGGGAGGGTCAGGATTAAATTAAATGCAGGACAGGGGATATGAACATACATAGCATCTGTGATCTTTTTATTTTTCCCACACACTCACTCACGCACACACGCACACTCACTCACTCTCTCTCTCTCTCTCTTGCTCTCTCTCGTTGAGCCAATGTCTGCTCAGAGGAAGATGAACACTGCAGAAGATGAACTCCTACCTGTCTCCGACGGAAGACAGGGTCCCTTGTTGACCCGTGTGACGGCGAGCAATCCCTTCTGGATGGCCTTCCGGCTGGCTGCTCTCAGCTTGCACACGTTGCCGTACGTCTTCCCGTCACTCCCGCACACCCTGTGGGCCGTCTTACACTGGCAGCTCCGTTTCGAGGCCGGCCGCTTCACCGGAGGACTAGAGAGCAGTTTGCACTCCAGCCCCTGTCCGCACGGAGGGTCGTTTTTGGCGCCGCAGGGGTCCCCCTCCGCCCGGACGCACACCAGGCAGCAGTTGCAGTGGTCCGGGACGTAGCCCCCGGGACAGCTGGGGCTGGGGCACTTAGTGACGTCACAACGGGGGGAGCACTTGCTGGGTTTGGGGACCGCTTCTGCGGTGTGGTGGTGCGCGCAAAACAACACGACCACCACGAGGAAAAACTGCATCGTTTTAGTTTTTTTTCAATGAAGCAAAAATTTAAATGTGTAGTTGTTCATTTTAGGAGTTTCCCATCCGAGCTGGAAAAATTGCGCAGTTTGTTGAAGCAGTCCTTCTGTTAACAAAAAGTTTAAAGACCAGAAAACATGCTTCTGAATGTAATAGCTCCCAGTTGCACTGATAATAAAACAGAATAGGACAGTCACCAGCTAAAATCTTGTTTTTTGAAGTCTTTGATGGATTTTCCAACTTGTTGCTGCACAGCTGACTTCTCGAAGAGTGCACGACGAGGATCAAATGAAGCATCATTCCTCCCGGCGACAGCATGAAACCCAATCTACAAAACTTTGGGCCAACAAACCAAACTTGCGCAACAGTACAACCTAGTGGGAAGAAGAGGAGGAAACAGCATATGCAAAAGCCAATGATGAGTCTGTGCGCATGCGCGTGCGTCAGACATAAACAACCAATCACACAGGGGCCGCTCTGACCCTGAGTTCATGTTTACCATATACATATTTCATACCTGCCCCTCGAGTATAAAATATGCATTGGATTCAGCACACATCTTCATTTCCAAGTCCCCGACTTTAACCTTGGCTGCCAAGGTTAAAGTTAATGAGTCTAGTATACAGTGTACACATTTACAAATTAATAACCCTGTTTTTCCTTTGTCTTAACTGTTGAAGTTTACAACCGTTTGAGAGTAAGAGAGAAACAGAATATAAACTATCTTGGATTAATGGTGATACTGGTCTCGCTGGTGTGCTAAAACGATAACATTATTCACCATATTGTTTTGTTAGGAGGTAAACGCTCAGTTCCTCGTGTATGGGGTGGTGTCTTCCCCTCTCCACCCAACTGCTATTAATAGTGTCATGTTCCACGACACAACATTCCTGTTGTCAGGTTAATTATCATGCGAGAGAGAGTTCAAGGCCTACGGCCTATCATCCATGGAGCTGGCCCCTACATTGCTCCCGACAGTCTGTTCTTTACCCGTTGCCCAGCACCAGGGATCAGCATATACAACCTATTGGAGCCCTACAATCAAGATAAAACAGCATCTACTACATATAAAATAACCAATAGCCAATAGTGTGTTGCATTTATGAAATGTGTAGGATGTGATGTTTATTTTAGTTGACCTCATATTAAAACACTTTATTTTGACACTTTATAGTGTCACAGTATCACCTTGATCTCCAAAATAAGAGTTCCCTTTGAAATAAAAAATAAAAAGTTGAATTTAGTAAAAAAAAAAAAAAGATTGAAGCTCCATGGAGCCGCTGCAGAGGTGGAAGAGCCGCATTCTGCCCCAGAGCCGCGGGTTGGAGACCCCTCTCCTGCAGTCTAACCATACAAGAAAAACAATTGTCCATGTGTCCCAAATTTTATTTTAATTTCTTAAATATACATTTATCATACAACCATTCCACTTAGAATAAAAAGTTCAAGATGCATACGTAAGAAAAAAAAAAGAAAAAAAAGAACCATTGAGCATAAGTGTGTGTCCGTTTTCAACCTCAAACACACTTTAAGAGATGAGAAGTGGTCTTCCTTCATGCCAGCGTCGAGCGTAAGCTTCTGGCCGGCATTTAAATACATTCATTGTTTAGAGAGAAATCCTGTTCCCACAGAACTTCCTCCATCTGAAATGTCCAGGAGCAAAAATAAAAAACGATAGAAACAGTAAACGGGTTACATTCAAGCAACGTGGACCTCCTTACCTCCTCCTCACCACAAATCAAATCCAAAGAAATCAGGTTTTCAAGTTTAGTTATCCTATTCTGGAAAACCTTCAATGATCCTTTTTTGGGGATATTTTGGCAACAGCGAAGCAAGGGGGAATTGGGTTGCGGTTTTTGGAGAGATGAGGCCGAAACTGGACTAAAAGGTCGTCATAAATTATGTTTTTTTTTGTGTTTTGCTTACTTGTGCACCAAACCAATAGAATACCAATAGAATAATAGAAAAGTGTGCACGTGTCTGGGGTGAGAGTGCACGTGTCCGGGGGAGAGTGATCGACACAAGGCAAAGGAGAGTCTATCGAGGGAGTGAACAGGTTGAGCCTTCATCAAGGTGGTGGTGGTTGGGGTCAGGGTTCATCTGTAAACTCTGGAAAACTTTGCATAAAATACTAAAAACGTATCAGTACCAGCAGGTGTGTCATAGAAAATACGGTGGTACCTCGGAAATAACAGCGTGACACTAAGGTGTGTTTGGAGTCGACGGACCTGTCGAGGTGGAGCTACAGGCCGTAGAGTTCCTTTAAAAACTCTCCAAGCAAACGTGTGGAAAACCAAAGTGTTCCTCATATCGAATCGCCGTGGAAACCTCACACAACCTCAAGGCCCACAAAGGAATTTGGAATGCCAATATCTCAAGCTCTCCGCAACTTAGGAGTCTCAGTCCCTCTACCCTGACCCCTCGTTATAAAGGTCAAGGCCCATAATATTCAATAGTCGTCCCTTAATTGCCAAACCTAACAAACCAACAGAAGGCGACAGTATTCATCCATTAAATACCAAGAGTGTTCTCGCCTTCGATGAGTCATCCACGGGAATGTCGGCACTAAGACCAAAACAATCTTCTTAGTCCCGACATTCAAAAGGAGTTTAATGACTGGGCGCACCTGTGACAACAGCCAATCACCAGCTGGGCCCATTCCAATTCACACCCTAAACCCTCCCCAGGCCGCATTCCAAACGGGAAGGCTCGGAAGGCTCAGAACGGGGAGGGAGGTAAACCGACAGATGGATTGGACCGCCTCTCCTCATCACCTCCTCCTCCTCCTCCTCGCTGTCTACCAGGAGGTGAAGAAGGGCCTCTTGCAGTGGAAGGTCTGCGTGAAGGCGTTGCCGAGGGTGACCACGCGCCCGTGGCCCCCGGAGCGGCTCCTCTCCACCACCACGCGGGGCATCTGCACCAGCTGGATGGGGCTGCGGCCGTCCTTCAGCGCCTGGCTCAAGTTCAGCACCTGGGGGGGGGGGGGGGGGGGGGGGGGGGGGAGGGAGGTGTGTAACTTAAAAGGGGTGATTTCATGATACCACCTGGTGTGAAAACACTAAATGCTTTATTCAAGTGTACTTCAATTTCCCTTCATTAGAAGGTTATTGAAGTATACTTACGTAAAGTTCACTTTGATGCAAGTCCAAGCTCTATTTCAGTGACATAGTGTGCTAAATTGCAAAAAAAACGTACAGTATTGTAGTACATTTGCATGGAGAATACTGCATTCTAACTAATCACACTCACACCTCGTGGCATGACATCACCCCTTTAAAACTTATTTAGAATACAGTATTTCATGTAAGTGTACTACAATACACTTTCAGCTAAATTCATTTCACAAATACACTCACTTGCCGCTATAAGTATTTTGCAATTTAGTATACAATTTCACTGAAATACAGCTTAAAATGGATTGCAGGTAAATTTAAATAACCTTCTAATGGAGTGAAATCGAAGCACACTTTAAAAAAGCATTTTAATAGTGTTACAAAGGACTTGAAAATAAGTGTGTATAAGTGTGGGAGGAAGAAACAGAACCAGTTTAGGGTGAAGAGCAAAACGTGGGTGAAGTCTCAGATCTTACCTGCCCCCTCATGACGGACATCTGTCTTTCAAACATGGTCTTGTCGAAGCCTTTGTCCGTCTGCAAAAAAGTTCAAAACAAAAGTGAATATCACGGCAGACCGCTCCTTAACCGTGGCATTATGTCACCCCAGTGTGAGCCATGTGAGGCTGGACGTGGCTGCGGCCTGCTAGGGGGCAGCAGACCAACGACACATTCTGGGGCCCGGCGCTAGATGGTTGTGAAGAGAAATGCCACCGCAGACCACAGGGTTCACAGGCGGGGAGAGACGACCACCAGCTTCCGCAAAAGACTCACTTGTTCAGAGTTCACCTAGACTCATACTCATACATACTCAGACTGCATAGCCTCCCCCCTTACCCCCCACACCCCTCTTACGCACTTAGGTTACTTAAAAATAGTACTTAGCATGGTGCAGCATCTTATCCTAGCTCTCTTTGTTGTATACGGGGAATGGGTTAACCTAGAGATTGTTAGTGCTTGGTACTTGGTTCTATGAACATCCTTACTGTACCGACAGAGATATATTGTTGTTTCTCTCTCTTCTGACAGATGTGCTGATTGTAGGTCGCTTTGGATAAAAGAGTCTGCTAAATGCCCTGAATGAATTAATAAATAAAGAAGACCAGAACCAGTTTGCTTTCTGGATTACACATGGCATGTTGTATATGGTGGTTGTGTTCATATTGTTTGTATTTTTTATTGCCATGTTATTGAAAGATTGTGGGTTAATCTCGAGTTTAGGTAATCTTCTATTAGCTAGTACTTTCAAAAAGGAACATGTCGCCACAGAATTCAGACAGAACGTCTTCACAAACAAGAGTCACGCCCAGCCCTATCATTCTTCACATCCGTGCTCCCCCTCTGGATCTAAGCAAATATTGACAGATTCCCACAAATATCGATTAATTTATACACATTCTACCTTTTTGTCCGGCAAACATAACACCCAGCTGGGGCCAGACTGGGTGATGTCATGAGCTACGAACTGCACTAAAATGTGTACAATTTGCAAAAAAACATTCTCTCAACAGTCAGCGGTAATCAAACCGATTTGTTTCACGTTTGCTCGCAATAACTGATTCTTGTCCATAAATGAGTCTAGGAATGAAATCTAGAGACCATAGATATCCCCCAGCCTTGAGCTAATTAGCATTAGACATGGGGAACTCATTTCAGTGCACATACAGAATCTGAAAAAGCACTTGAGTGTGTTATTTGTTAAACATGGTGAAAGGCATGGGTTGGACTGTGAGCTGTGATTGGCTCTGCTGATTATAAGCATTGCTGCTCTTTCCAAAGTAATTACATCTGATGACTGGCTTGTCTCTCGCTGGATACAAGCTCCAGACGAGGCCCAGGGCTGGTCATTTGTTTTCAATCTCTTAAATAACCGTTTGGGGAGCTTCGCTTTTCAATGCTGCTGCCGTCCCCAGTTTAACTTATTTTCAGTATGTATACGCACTCTGTTTTGGCAGCGCAGCGGTGGAACGAGCTCCCTGCCGACGTCAGGACTGCAGAGTCGCTCACCATCTTCCGCAATTGACTCGAGATTCACTTATTCAGAGTTCACCTGGACCCCCCCCCCCCCCCCCCCCACACCCCTCTTACGCACTTATTGTATGTTCTACGTCCTTGCACTTAAAAATAGTACTGAGCATCATGTAGCGTCTTATCCTAGCTATCTTTGTTGTGTATGGGGAATGGTTTAACCTAGAAACTGCAAGTCCTTGGCACTTCCTTCTATGAACATTCTTACTGTAACGACAGAGATAAATTCTTGTTTCTCTTTCTCCTGACAAATGTACACGTCGCTTTGGATAAAAGCGTCTGCTAAAACGCCCTAAATGTAAATGTATATACCTTGAACATCTCATAGAGGTCCTCACAGAGATCCTGTACAAAGTTCATGTCTGAGAGGCGGGGCAGCACCAGGTCTCTGGTCTCCTGGGAGAAGGCCACCTTGGCGGCAGGGAGCCAGGCCCAGTGGAACGGGTCTGGGGGAGAGGGGGGGAGGTTAGGGCACGGATCGCTGGCAGGCGAAGGGAGAGCTGTAAGATGAGAGGCCGGCAGAGTGCAGGAATACTCACAGGCCCTCCATTCATCAGGATGTTTAAAGGGAAAGGCTAGGCCGTTGTCTATGGCCGCGATCTTGACGCAGGAATCTGAGCTGGTCTCGGACCACTCTGTTTCCTACGACCAGGAGGGAGGGAGGGAGGGAGGGAGATAGGGGGGAGAGAGTGAGAGAGAGAGAGAGAGTGAAAGAGGGGTGGAGGGAGGGAGAGAGGGAGGGAGAGCGGAAAGAGGGAGGGAAGGAGAGAGGGAAAGAGGGGTGGACGGAGAGAGAGAGAGTGAAACAGGGGTGGAGGGGGGAGGGAGGAGGGGGAGAGGTAGGGAGTCAGGGAGAGAGGGGTGGAGGTAGGGAGGATAGGAGGGCGAGAGGAGAAAGGAGGGAGAGAGTGAGCGAGAGAGTGAAAGAGGGGGGAGGGAGGGAGAGAGGGAGGGAGAGGGCGGGGGAGGGAGGGAGGGAGGGAGAGAGGGAGGGAGGGGGAGAATGAGCCGTCAACGATAACAGACTCGATGAAGAATGACTTCATGTCCATCCGGTTATTGAACACTGTCCAACGGGCTGATTAATAGGACGGGCGTATGTGATGTTCAGTCACCGATCAATAAAGAGCAAATTGACACGATGCCGACCGACAGCGCGCCGGTGACTGAAAGGTCACCGTGGCGATGGTTTGTTTCGTCTTATATGTGCGTTGGTTCACGCTCGCTGGTGTGTGTGTGTGTGTGTGGCAGGCAGGCACTTCTGCTGCGTTTGTGTTTGCAATGTTGGCAAAAGTGTAAACCGAGCAAACAGAAATACAGCCTTCCAAAAAACGACACGCCACGACTCAAGCAGCTCAGCGTTGCCACGGCAAACATCACGTCACTCGCCTCATCCTGCATTCACTATGTCCACAAAACATAGTCAAATCATGCAAACGCTATTGCATGTAGCTGCGTTTATTGGGTCCAACCTTTTGTCCTTCTCCTGGCTTCTCGTACTTTATCAACCAGTTATCGTTCCCTCGGTCTGTGGAAGGCAACGGCAAGGACAAAAACACATAGACAGAGAATTAGAAGGCAACCTCTTTATATAGCAGCAGCACCCTTCAAAACAGAATGGCCTGCATAGGCAGGACGATTATTATAAAGGTAGGACACATGCACGCGCGCGCTCACGTTTCTCCTTCGGTTACTTTGCAAATGCAGTTTCACTACTGATCACAACACTAAAATTGTACTGTTTAAATACAGAGACATAACGCATGCAGAGAAACTAAAGTATTCATACTGTTATGCAACGCTATCTCTGAACACTGTGTGCTTCTCCTTAAACGATAGGATGTGGACACGCCCTGAACAGCACACATACGAGCCCTCTCTCCAGCTCTCACACACAATCACACACACACACACACACCTGTGTTCCTGATAACGTAGTCCAGAACCACCAGCCTCTCAAATTGGGACTGCAGCTGCTTCCTGATGTTCTCCGGCAGGGGGTCCGACTCAAAGCGTCTCAGCCAGTAGTCCGCTTCGTGGTAGCCCTCCACAAACAGCTGGAAGGACCCCACCTTCACACACAAAATGGATGCCTCGCAATTACACTGCATGTTGTACGTCCTGGCACTTAATGTACTCATTTATTCTATGTTATATGTCCTGGCACTTAAAAAATAGTATTTAAGCTTGTTTAGCATCTTATCCTCGCTATCTTTGTAGTATACAGGGAATGGGTTAACCTAGTGATTGTTAGTGCTTGGCACTTGATTCTATGAACATCCTTACTGTACCGACAGAGATATATTGTTGTTTCTCTTTCTTCTGATAAATATACTTATTGTAAGTTTTACTTATACACTTATTGTAAATGCCTTAAATGTAAATTATCACGTTTTATTTAATCAAGAACATGTGCATGTGCAACATCCTGCTCTCTCAGCGTTACGAGATCAGATGGCTGATGAACTGAGACTTCCCTATACGACTTCCTCCTGCATGAAATGTAGTGTGGCTCCACTTCCTGCTGCTTGAGCACCAAGCCCTGAATCCGTTTATCATATTTCTATTGACTGAGAATTGATACAGCAGTTTCCTGCCTACACTTGGCAAGAAAAACCCTAAAATAGAACGTAAATCACCAGAGGAGGAGTTAGAATTCTGTTTTTTGCAGTCACATTAATAGTTTAGATCTCGGGTAATAACAAGCGTTGCGAGGAGGTAGAGCAGGTTGAGTGTCTGATCACGGCGATTGATCTCCTACACTGTTTGAATCATACTACATTAAACAGTTTCTGTTTCTCTGTGCGTGTGTGTGCGTGTGCGTGTGCGCGTGCGTGTGTGTGTTACCTTGGGGGGCAGCCCCACGCGATGGAAGCGTCTCCCCACCTTGGGGACCTTCTCCAGGGCGTACTTCTTCCCCCGGGACTTGGCGCGGTCGAACGCGCTGTAGTGGAACGTCTCGCTGGCCAGATACACCACCTGGGGTCAGACGCAACAATCAGGACACGTACCTGGGGGTCATTTCCTGCACCCCTCCAGACCTTTTGACACCCAAATGGTTCCTTCCCAGCTTCTTCATTCGACAGAATTATAAAACAAACTCTTATTCCTGTGCTCCTGAATGTTAAACTGGAACTGGAACTGTTACAAGACAGAGAGCACTGCTCACCTCTGGATAGGTACATCCTATTCTGTACCGTCTACAGAATTGTAACCCTTTAACCCTCGTATTCCAGCACTCAACAGACAGTTACACTGGCGGTAACAATACAGATACTGTACCTCTTATTACAGAAACTCTGATAACAGTGCAGTGGTCGCTGTTTTGTAACAGCCAGTGTATTATACCTTGTACTCTGATGACAGAGACTCTTACACTCTTATTACAGAAACTCTTTCACTGCTCACCAAACATGAGCCCCGTAATAACAATAAGAGTTGGTTTTCTATGGGTGCCTTATATGGGCGGCCTTTGTTTTCTAATGGCTAGGGGGGGGGGGGGGGGGGGGGGAGTAGGACCCACCTTGGTCTTAGGAACCACTCCGAGGCCCAGCTTTGTGTCGACCAGCGAGGCCGCGGCCTCCGAGAGGTAGCCCTGGTTAGGCAGGAGGCAGCCTCGCCCGAAGCAGCAAGGACAGCACAGCTGGGGATCGGGGAGCGGGGGGGGGGGGTGGGGGGAGAATAAATATAGACATGGTGTGAGAGAGCAGAGCGTGAGACGATAAGCAGAAATGAAACATTTTAGGGGAATTTGTGATGTTTTTAAGAAGGAGCAGTTCCAATATGACTCGTCTCCTCAGGGCGTGAAGGGGAGTGACGAGGTCAGAGCGTTACCTTGTGAAAGTATTTGGTCCATTTGGGGTTCAGATGACCGTAAGGCTCCTCTGACTTTGGTTTGAAAACGCCAATGATTTTCTGTCACACGGGAACAGCAGAAACACCCACACGGTTAGAGAGAGCAACACTTCCATTTATAAACACCGTGGCGTTGATCTCACCACGAAGACCGAGAGACCGTTTCATCATCTCCATGCAACCCTCATGTCCCCATTGACTCACTGACTCACATGTCCCTGTTTCTTACAGTATATGCCTCATTTTCTGATGTATTTCCCATCGCTCCTCTGAGCAATGTGTGGTGTACCGGTCAAATACTAAAATCGTACACTTTGCACAATCACGCACGTAACGTACCATCTTATTCTAGCTATCTTTGTTGTATACGGGGAATGGGTTAACCTAGTGATTGTTAGTGCTTGGCACTTGGTTCTATGAACATCCTTACTGTACAGACAGCGATATATTGTTGTTTCTCTTCTTCTGACGTAATGTATGTACTTATATACTAATATATAAATGTACTTATTGTAAGTTGCTGTCTGCGTCAGTGTCTGCTACATGCCCTAAATGTAAATGTACACAATCTATTAGACTAAGTTAATTACTGGTTACTTAATTACTGGACCACGATGTAAGGCCAGGCAGGGGACTAGAGTGGGGGAGGAGGAGGAGGAAGAGGAGGAGGAGGAGGAAGAGGATATGCACCCAGGACAGAATGACGCAAAAACAAATGGTTTTAACAAGCTTAGAAATACGGTGAAAAGAAGAGAACGAAAGACCGGGATCGATGGTGAGCCACGCTAAAAACAAGGAAGGAAAGGAGGGAAGGAGGAAGGAAAGGAGGGAGGATAAGGAGAGGAAACTCTCTGCATGCTAGCCCCACTGAGATCAATGCCCTCGCCCACCAGTCCCCCATTGAGCTCGTTAATGTGATGCTGATCACACACTGAATACATTATGAGCAGGCCGGCGCCCACCGCGTCACACTCATTATCCTGCAGCCGCCGCTGCAGCCCTTCCTTCCCTACATCCTCCCTCTTCTTCACTAGTACCCTCATGTTCATCTACTACCTCCTTCTCTTCAAGTCGCTCTGCCTCTCTTCCTCACCCACTACCTTCATGTGAACCGACTGTACATTGCCGTCATCGTAAGAGAGCCCTTCAAAAATAACCAGAGCTATTAGTAGTCACAATGCTAGACGCTGTATCGGTATATACTCGGTATTGGCCGATACTCCATAGTTTTAGGAAATCTGAAAATGGTATTGGAACATCTCAACCTTTATGTTACCTTTAAGGACCCCCTCGAAAATGAGATGGTACATCTCAAGTGGCTATCCTTGAAATAAAGAAATAAAGAATAAAGAATAAAGAATGTTCATCTATCTCCTTCGCTTCAAATCTCTCTTCCTCATTACTACCTCCATACCTCCTTAGCTCCAAGTCGCTCTGCCTCCCATCCTCAGCCTGGGAGGGGTGGGGGGGAGGAAGGGGGGGGGAGGAGGGGGGTGGGGTGGTCCTCCTCAACATCAAACACAAAGCTCCACTCTTCCTCCGCTCTTCCTCCTCCATTAATAAACCATCTTGTTTACCTATGGACTCAAACGGGCTGTTTACCAGCCTCCTAAGACTGGGGAGCGCGAGAGAGAGAGAGAGAGAGAGAGACGCACAACATGCTCCAGTTCTCTCTGTTCAGCTACTGAATACCGCCGTGCACACAGGACTCCATTGAGCAGTTCCAGGTATCCAAACATTGGTTTCCCAGGGATTGCATTAACCGCCCCCACAGGGTAAACAAGCTAGGTCTTACAGAATTTATCGTATGCACCGAACGGGTCCCGTGGTGTTTGGCTGTGGAAATTGTTGATTTTTAAAAAGCAGCATGTGCGCATCTTCGGGGCCTTCCCAGCTCTAATTGCCCGTAACGGTTGAATGGCTACGATTGCTAAATAGGCATAGGGGATGACTTGAACACAGAACGCATTCCATGCTTAACAATCACTGTTCACAACAGTGAATCACCTATGTTATACTGTCGGATGGACAGGGCAAGCTTTCTGCTGCTAAATACTTGCATTCACTTCACTGGCCATGGATAAAACTGCAGCTAAATTGCCTGTACTCAAAACTTTCCAACTTCTCACTATCGTATTGCACCCATCTTCAAACTGGAGTTGTTCCGATACTGCATTTTAGACCGTACTGGAGGAAATTCCGATACTGTCTAAAATGCAGGATCACGAGTACACAAGTCCATGCGCTGACCAGATAGCATCACGTGACTCCTTCACTACACAGGCAGAGAACATCAAACACTACGGTGTTATGCTGCGTTCGTTAACGGTCTGAGGTTTCAAGTCGAAATGGGAAATATGTCATCTCTTAACTAGAACTAGAAGAATACAAATGTATTATTATAATTATAGATTATACATTTAAAGGATCTAGTTGTCGACAGTAAGTCAACCGACTTTACATTGCCGTCATCGTAGGAGAACCCTTCAATAAGAGCAAGTGCTGTTAGTAGTCACAATGCTAGAAGCTGTATCGAAAGATCCTCGGTATCGTCCGATACTCAAGTTCAGGAATCAAAATCGGTATCGGAATATCTCTATTTCAAACTTAACTAACTCCCCCATCCCTCCCCTCATCTCACCCCTTTTGGGTCCTTGACGAAGTAGCTCCCACTGGACCCCTGGGAGATCCGTTCGGGGAACGCTCCGTTCTCGATCGCCTGTTCCGCCCGCTGGATGATGTCGGCGAACTCCAGGTCGTCTGGGAAATGGTTGAAGTCCCCACCGTTGATACCTGGAGAGGAGAGGTTAGCATAACGTCAGGGTGGACTCATTCACACACACAGAGACAGGTCTCCAGCAACAACCCTAGAAAATACCAGAAACAAATAAACATAGAAATCCAATAAATGGTAAATGGAATGCATCTATACAGCGCTTTTCTAACCAGTGGCCACTCAAAGTGCTTTACAATACTGCCTCACATTCACACACACATTCACACACGGACGGCGGTGTCCAGTATGCAGGGTGACAGCCGGCTCGTCGGGAGCAGCCAGGGTGAGGCGTCTTTATAAGGGACACCTCGACACTCAGCTAGGAGGAGCCGGAGATCGAACCAGCAACCTTACGATTACCAGCCGACCCACTCTACCTCCTGAGCCACATGCCGCCCTAATAGGATGAAGGAAAATAGAATTGATAATAAAGTAACAAAAACAGCTGATTAGATAAACGAGTCCAATTCCTTTAGGAAATGACAGGTAGTAAGGTTGTGGGGGGATTGTGGGACAGAAAGAGGATGGCTCGAACACAGACTTGAGGAGGAGGACGAAAGAAGACGATTGAAAAGGAGGAGAACATGAAGATGACTGAAAAGAAGGAGGAATAGAACAACAAGATGAATGAAGAGAAGGAGAATTTTGAGTGTTTGAGGGGAACAAGACAGAGGGGAGGCCACAACAGGTAAACCCGTCTGTGTGTCAACAGAACGGCACCAGCCCATTTGTCTCTCTCCAGCCGCCCTGGGTGAGAGAGACACAAGGCGCCTCTGGTTACCTGGTGTGACATAACACCTCTAAAAAGCTCTCCTCCCCGCTGAGGCCAACAGTCAGCTGACAAGATGGCTCCATATGTTCAGCGTCGCTCCCGCCGAGGGAGAGATGAAAGACACACGCCAGGGGGAGGGAGGGGGGGAGGGAGGGAGGGAGAGATGGAGGGAGAGAGGGAGAGATGGAGGGAGGGAGGGAGGGAGGGAGGGTGAGATGGAGGGAGGGAGTGAGGGAGAGATGGAGGGAGAGATGGAGGGAGGGAGGGAGAAGCGGAGGGAAGGGAGCAACAATTTGTCACAGGGAGTCGAGAGGCAGAGAAGATTCTGTCCTCATTTGGTTTCCGAGAAGAGGAAGAGAAAACAAAGGGGGATACAGGAGAAAAATAGTGCTGGGAGGAGCGCTAGATATGGGAAGAACAGAATTATCGGCGATGACTCCATTAACCAGCACTGCCCTGCGTAACAAACATGGTGTAGGGTTCTATCTATCTAAGTAGTATCAAGAAGTTAGCCTTCCCCCTTACCCCCCACACCCCTCTTAAGCACTCATTGTATGTTGTACGTCCTGGCACTTAAAAATAGTATGTAGCATCGTGGAGCGTCTTATCCTAGCGATCTTTGTTGTATATGGGGAATGGGTTAACCTAGTGATTGATGAACATCCTTACTATACCGACAGCAATATATTGTTTTCTGACAAATGTACTTATTGTAAGTTGATTTGGATAAAAGCATCCCCAGGCTTTTGGTCATGGGACTGCTGGCTGGTCGTGCTGCCTCTCTGGGATTTGTCACGTCTTTATGATTTGGACTTTGTTGTATGTCTTAATGTCCTTTTCATTTGTTTATGTAAATAAATCCCACTGGTCGGGTACTTTTAAAAGGTGTTCGTTCATATTTGGGGTAAAGGGTGGTTTGTTGTTAGCCCCAGTAGGGCCAACTAGAGATGGGGCATAACCCTAAATGCCCTAAATGTAAAATCAAAAAAACAAATGTACCCCTTCATGGTTACTCCTGCTAAGTAGGTTTTTCACACGCTACACAGAGTGGTCATTCGGGGGGCCAGGCCTCGTTCTATTCTGGGTAATGGGTTCAGTCGGAACATCTGCAAGTGTTTCCTCCTGGTGTGAGCGAGCACTCAGTGTGTGGTCATCCAGAACGCTCAGCGAACACGTCCCCCCCCCCCCCCCCCACTGGGCAGGCTCTACAGGCCCCATTAACTGACCCAGGAATCCCAAAGATGAGCATTAAATATGCAGAAACACATTCGGATAGTGGGTTTTCGCCACACACTGGATACTGTGATGAGGGAGAGAGAGGGAGGGTGAATGTAGTGGTCTATTTGAGTGCATGGTGTGATTGATACCTCGCACGCAAGTCATTTTTGGATAAGAGGGTATGGTAAAGGCTAATGCTGGTGGAAATTGCCCCAATTCAATGTAGAGGATGGGGAGGGGCGGAGCCATTCACACACACACGTCACAATGACATCATCAGAAACACCTTGAGTAAGAAGTTGGATTTGATATATGCTCAACTACGCTATCAGATGACAGACAAACACAATGACCCATATCTTCAGAAACTAGTGGGAGTAGTTTCCGCCCCAAATGGAGAATTGAGGAGGGATGATCTTCAAATAGGGATACAACTGGTATACACAGTGGCCTATATAAGCATAGTAGCCTACCTGTCTACGGGCAATGGTTAACTACAGCAGGTTGCGTGTTGACACAAGCCATGTCAGGAATGACATGTTAAAACGTGTTGGGAAGAGGCGCCACACTATGTACACACGATGGGACATGCTGCTGCCAGGTGGAACTAAATAATGTCAACATATCTGGATAGAGACCAGATGGCAAACAATTACTCATACACTTTCAATTGTGATGATAGGTTTCCCCCCCACACTCTTTGAAATGATTGATATAGAATAAATGAAAAGCAAAAAATATATATTACTAGATTAATCACTATTTTAGTTGTATTGGTGGCTCATTTGAGTGGAGGTGTACAGCGGGGCCACCTCGGCTGACCTCCGACCCGGAGAGGAGCATGACTGCCAGCAGGAGTGACGTGGACCTGGACGTGGAACCCACAGCATCAACGACCCAGCAACCACCAATCAGACTCAACGCTTTCAACATGTCAAGAACCCTGTCGAACACACAACCGCAACTTTCCAAATCCACAACAAGTGACGCAATCGCAATCCGACCCCGCGGAAAAGGCCGGGTTACCTGGCGAGGACAGGTTCTCCTTGTCGGACGACGAGCTGTGTCTGTGCTGCCTGCCGCCGCCGCTGCGCTTCTCCCGTCCGGCGCGCCGCGGCGACGACGCGGCGGCGGAGCTCCGCGCCAGGCAGGGCAACAGCAGCGCCTCCTCCCCGGAGCCGTCCGTCTCCAGCTCGGTCAGGACGCTCTCGCACGAGTCCGAGATGCGCACGGCCACCCCGGGGTTGGACGCATGATGATGTCCTCCGAGCCTCGCCCGGTTCTGGTGCTCGAACGACAGCAGCACGGGGGCTTCGGGAGAGTGGAAGTTGGAGTCCGCCGCGTCCGCCGCCGC
>NC_140273.1:1451950-1459972 GCF_964030765.1 Micromesistius poutassou | reverse complement strand
TTCTAATGATTTATGATTCATCCAGAATTGTTGTGATGGTTATTAAGACTTTAAGGAGTGGTGGCGCAATTAACTTGCACCACCATAATTGCGATTAATCACAACGCTGGGTGGTAGTATTGCATAATCAACCTAATACATGTATGTGTTCTACAGTACAAATTGCACTTTCTGTAAACCCATAATTACTGGTCTGTATTGAAGCCGTACTGAGTGAGTGTGGCTCACAGAGAGACACAACACACACCATACCTTTGATGGAGACGTGTGGAAATAATAGGCTGCTGATTGTCAGCCGTCTCTGGTATTAATGCCCCCTACCGTATAATCATCGTAAGTATAGCGCTCTGAGTGGTGTGGTCTGGCATCATCACATGACCAATACATCCATGCACCTCATTGAAATGCTTTCAGCAAAGAAGTGCATCATGAAATTGTATTTCCATATTATTTTAATATGCGTCATGACACATGAACTTAAAAGTAGTACGTAGCATTGTGTAGCATCTCATCTTAGCTATCTTTGTTGTACACGGGGAATGGGTTAACCTAGTGATTGTTAGTGCTTGGCACTTGGTTCAATGAACATCCTTACTGTACCTACAGCCATATATATTGTTGTTTCTCTTACTTCTGATACTTATTGTAAGTCGCTTTGGATAAAAGCGTCACTGAATGCTAAATGCCCTGAATGTAAATGTAATGAACACATAATCCACTCAGTTGAACCGGGTGATGAGGTAAACATACAGGTGATCACGATAACACTCTTCACTTTACGTCGTTTAGCAGATGTTTGTATCTGAGTAGCTAAACGTGTTTTCTAAAACAGGTAGTTTTAGGAATTAGCAGGGGTTATTTGTCTTGCTCAAGGGCACCTACAGTTAGGCAGCCATTGGGGACATAAGGGAATTGAACACACTCAGCCAGTACACTATCCTACACTACTTTCTATTAGGCAGTTAAGATGTCCTATTCTGGAGTCCTTCCAGTGTGTTACTGGTCTGGGTACGTGAGACGGAGAAGGAAAAGAGAAAGAAGGATGACTCAGTGCAGGCCTTTCTTCCATTTCTATCTCACACACAAACACACACACACACACACACACACACAAAACCGACACACATGCTCCACACACACACACACACACACACACACACACACACACACACACACACACACACACACACACACACACACACACACACACACACACACACACACACAAAACCGACACACATGCTCCACACACACACACACACACACACACACACACAAACACACATACATACACACACACAAACAGAAACAAACAGACACGCATACTAACACACACACACACACACACACACACACACAATGTTAAATGTTAAATCCTTGACAACCATTCCCTGGAAACACTTCAGACATGACAGTAGGTGTAGAATGCAGAAAAACAACAACACCTTTTATTGGTCAATATTGAGAAGGAGCGGGCATTACATAAAGGGCTGTTACATGTATTTATACAGCAGCTGTGTGTGTGTGTGTGTGTGTGTGTGTGTGTCTGTTTGTGTCTGTGTGTGTTTCTGTTTGCATATGTGTGATACATAAAGATCGGGGCAGCAACAAAAATATTTGTTGTGAATCTTTATGATGCTTTTACAGTAAATACTGTTTATATTATAACTATATATACTGTATATATAATATTCTTCACATAAGGCAGGAAATAATGAAAGTCCACTGCATTTAGTCCTATGAGAGAGAAAGAGAGAAAGCGAGAGCGAGAGACAGAGAGAGAAAGGGAGAGAGAGGGAGAGAGAGACAGAGGGGCATGTTTAATTGACACAGACCATTCCTTTAAATAACCTCTCACTGTGAGCCTCCTTCACTCGTGTTGGAGGTGGAGGTGGAGGTGGTAGTGGTGGTTGGTGATGTCACTGCGGTGGCTCTATACATTATAACACTGTTCATGTACATTTACCGAGCCGTGGCGTCACCCCTGTCTTCCAGAATGTCTGTCAGTAAGAGAAGTTCAAGGTCAGGTAAACCCAACACTCACTTACTGCAGTTAGAGAAACTGAAGACTGGTTCCTGCTGCATTTGACACCTCAAGCTCCTCCCTCTGAACCAAAACCTATAAATATGAGCTCCCAGAACCCTTGTTGTTTGTTGATGCTCGCTCCCCGCTGCTGTTCTGTGAGGCAGCTGTCAATGTTCCCGGTGAAGCCAGGACACGGTTTCTGTTTAAAATCGACCGGTTTCTGTTTGAGAGTTTCTGAGTTGACTCTCTTGAAGAACATGATGCATGTTCCCAAACCTGATGCTTTGGAATACACAACACCTAACAAACCCCTTCAAGGCATGTTATGTGGCTAATGTGTTTGTGTATGCGTGTGTGATGTGTTCCTTTGTGTGTGTAAGCATGCGTGTGTGTGTGTGTATGTGTGTGTGTGGGTGTCTGTGTTTGTGTGTGTGTGCGTGTGCGATGTGTTTCCTTGTGTGTGTAAGCATGCGTATCTTTGTGTGTGTGTGTGTGTGTGTGTGTGTGTGCGTGCACAATGCATTTCTTTGCGTGTGTACGCACGCGTGCACGGTTGCAGATGTAAACAAGGCTCTCTGGTAAAACAGTATATAATCCTAATGAGATGTCCTATGAGTGTGTGCATGTATATGTGTGTGCGTGCGTACATATGTATGCGTGTGCATGCATGCGTGCGTGCCGTGTGTGTGGGGACTGACGGATGTGTGGACATTGTTCAGCATCCAGCAGCAACAGCAGCATCATCATCGTGTCAGCCCAGCCGAGTGGAACTAACACAGTCTAAAAAGTCTCCGCTCTATAATTCATGGTAGCTGGAGATCCCTTGGCGGTAGGCGAGGGCTGCATGCGTGATGTGTCTGCCACCAACCCAGGCATGGTGCTAGTCACTGTGAGTCCAGTGAGATGTGTAGTCCCATGTGTAGGTCTCTGTTGAAGTTACCTGTGTTTCAGAAATGTCCGACGGAATTTGGGGATGAATTGATGTGTGGAATACGATTCTGAAGACGTTAAGGCAACCAATCTGCTTTTGTATTGTGTATATACAGTATGTACAGAGTTCATGCATGGAAAGAGGGTTTGTGTGTGTGTGTGTGTGTGTGTGTGTGTGTGTGTGTGTGTGTGTGTGTGTGTGTGTGTGTGTGTGTGTGTGTGTGTGTGTGCGTGTGTACATGTGTTTGTGTGTGTGTGTGTGTATGTGTGTGTGGATGCATGCAATTATGTATGTATGTGTATGTATGTATGTATGTATGTATGTATGTATGTATGTCAGATATATACAGATAACACATTAGCCAACAGAAACCACCAGCCAGATTGATATTCACAATACTTTGAGTCCATTGTGAGTCTCTGGGTAAACAACTGAGAAGAGTTACTGTATATGTCTGTGGACACGACTTGGCTCTCGTGTTTCACAGCAAGGAGGGGGAGCTCAGAGTACTCTGTGTGGAGGTAGGAGGATCTTAAGGAGAGGCAGATGCAGAATATTTATGGCAAGGGATTTGACATGGTCATCAAGGTTGAGCATGTGAAGTGGAAGAACTGAAAACTGAAGGTTAACCCCCAGACAAGACAGCCTTTGAATATTAAATGATCATACTGAGGGATGGTTCATGCTAGAAACGGTGACGTGTGGACACCGCGGGGGAAATGATGAGCTTATTTTGTTCATGTAGTTGAAACTATATGCAGGAAAACGATCTGGATTTGAAAGATGGAGGCAGAATGTGGGAAGAAGGCTGTGAAATAATAACATTGAGTTTGAGAACATTTGAGGTTCTCACATTTACATTTAGCAGATGCTTTTATCCAAAGAGACTTACAATAAGTACATTTGTCAGAAGATGGAGAAACAACAATATATTTCTGTCGGTACAGTAAGGATGTTCATAGAAAGAAGTGCCGAGCACTTAGGTTAGTTTAGTTAGGTTAACCATTTCCCCGTATACAACAAAGATAGCTAGGATAAGATGCTACACGATGCTAAGTACTATGTTTAAGTGCAAGGACGTACAACATACAATAAGTGTGTACAATAAGTGCCAGGACGTACAACATACAATAAAAGCTGAGACATTTAGTAACATCATATATCAATCCATATATTGTCATTCAGCTTTTAGAAGCCAATGAAACAGGGCTTTCTAGTAAATTACTGATTAATCATTTCCATTGTTATTGCATCAAATTCTATCCTTAACTTTCATTTGTTAACTTTCAATAGGAAAGATAATTGATTTACCAATTGTCACAATTCAAGCTGCCTATGCAAACAATTTTAAAACAGCGCCACTAATGGGGCCTTAATAACACACTAGCTCAGATACTGTGATATGATTACTATGAAGAGTTCACCGCTTGGAAGTCACACGGACCGTGATTTACAGCTGGAAGACGAGGAGCGCCGTGACATTATGCACGACGCCTGCCGCTATAATCGCCTTTGAGTTGGACTGACGGAGATAGAGGGACGGTTCTCTAGGAACCTGGTGGCCTCATAATGGGGCTGTTAACGAGCCACTCATTAAGATGGTCGTTAAGACCTCAGCCACAGAGTGCTCCGGAGAACGGCCGCGGCGAGGGAGACAGAAATGTTTTCATAACGACAGATTGATCTAGGGTCTCTCAGCCTCTCTCCCTCTCCCCCTCTCTCCCCCTCTCTTTCTCTCTCTCTCTCTCTCCCCCTCTCTTTCTCTCTCTCTCTCTCTCTCTCTTTTTCTAGCTCTTAGCGCTGGCCCCCCTGGTTGCAGTGATGGAAAGAAAATATTTCTCTATTATAGAGAAATGTTTCATAACAGCAGAAGGATTTAGTGTCTCTCGATTTCTCTCAATGTCTCTCAGCCTCCCTCTCTCTCCCTCTCTCCCCCCCCCTTCCCCCTTCTCTCTCTCTCGCTCTCTCTCTCTCCCCCTCTCTCCCCCCCTCCCCCTCTCCCCCTCTCTCTCTCTCTCTCTCTCTCCTCCCCCTAGCTCTCAGCACTTGGCCCCCTGGTCGCACTGACAGAAAGGAAATCGTCCACTTCTTTCGCCAGAAGGAAACACAAGTCATGTGCGATTTGAAGATGTTCTGTAGTGTCCTTCTCTTTCTGTCTCCCTCTGCGGTTTCAAACCCATCTGACTCATAACCGGGGCCTGTTTCCCCAAAGGCATTGCCAATGTACTTTACAGTGAATTCATCGGGCCAACAAGACTTTCTCAGCCCACTCAATACCGGGTTCATCAGGGTTCACGAGAGGCCACCTGACCCCTCGTCACCTGACCCCATGTAGGGTCAAATGTCACACCAAGCCCTGGTGCTGGCTGCTGGAAGGCCTTCTCGTCACTCCTGCTCCTTATTATCCCCGCTGCTGCTCGCTCATTGATTCAGCCTCTAAATAAAATCACTTCCAATCATTTTGAATTATGTCCTATAATTAACTCCCCAGAAGGAAAACAGAGAACAGGTTGAGCCAGCGAGAGACTTAGAGAGACAGAGTACGAGTGCAGGCTTTTTCCCCCTGTTCCGTCAACAGAGGACATCTTTGTGAAATGACGTGTGCTAGTGGGTTCCGTGAATGTATTCGGTTCTCTACCCAATCTGTAAATGTGTGACTCAGCACAACACATAGCTTAGCGGTCCCTCAAACACAACAAACTGCTGATTGAACAGGTTGAAGCATCGGCCATTATCCACTATTCTCCCTCATCAGTCGCTCTTCATCTCTCTCCATGTCGGTCTCACCCTCTGCTGGTTGTAGCCGGTTGCCCTGGATCTCCATTCTGATTAGCTATGGTATTTGCTAACAGAGTGCTACAGGGCTGCCAACTTTTGGTTTTTCGCTGGCGTGAGATTCTGTAGAATCTTGTAATGCATACCTTATAGCAGGGGCCGTGGGTGTAAATGTTGACTGTTTTTTTTGCCGTGAGAAAGTGGATGTGTGGCGTGTGCGCGTGTGTGTAAGCAGGCAAAAAACGTGTGTCACGCAGTGAAACCGTGAGAGTTGGCAGCTCTGGTGTTAGGGCTAGCAGAAGAGGAGATGGACAGTGATACCTCACCAGGCTATCGCTAGGGCTAGCAGAAGAGAGGAGAGACAGTTAAGTCACTAGGCTAGTGCTAGGGCTAGCAGAATAAGATACCTCATCAGGCTAGTGCTAGGGCTAGCAGAAGAGGGGATGGACAGTGGCACCTCACCAGGCTAGTGCTAGCGCTAACAGCAGAGCTAGTGCTTAGGCTAGCAGAAGAGAGGACAGACTGTGGATGGAAAGGCTGCACTGCCACAACCACAGCTGTTGCCGTCCAACACGTTAACTGGGGCAGAAAATCAGAACCAGAATGGATTGTGGTAACGGCAGTGCATGCTGGACAGAATCTCCTGCAGCTCCTCCTCCTGGGTCCTCTTCCTCTCCTCCTCTCCTCCTCCTCCTCTTCCCCCTCCCCTCCTCTCCTCCTCCTCCTCCCCCTCCTCCTCTTCCTTATCCTCCTCCACCTGGGTCCTGCTCTCCCCTATGCTCTTCTGCTCCTCTCCTCTCCTCCTCCTCCTCCTCCTCCTCCTCCTCGTCCTCCTCCTCCTCCATCTCCATTGCACCACTTTGATTCTGTCAATACTTGGCCCACATCTCACGTTGTGGTCGGGAGTTTGATTCCCCAAGCCCAAAGGTTCTGGGGGCGATTCCAAGTATACACACTCTTGCCTTGACCGAGGAAATAAATCGCAATATTTTTAGGATGGCATGCAGCTGCCAAATGCCTGGACAGGGAATAGAAACTAATCTGGTTGGGAGAGTAGGGAGCAGAGGGGGTCCAGAGAGGGAGCATGGGTCCCGCTTGGGTCCGCTCCGCCCTCAGCTTGGGTCGGGAGTGACAACTCGGACCCACAGTTTAGACAGCGGCTGTCATTTCGACTGTCACTCACTGACTGTCTGTCCAAGCAGAAGGAAGAGACAGATGGGAGGATGGGCTTATTAAACTGCAAGGAAAGAATAATTAGTGTGACGCGGCATGTGTTGCTATGTTCCTACTGAGCGCTCTCAATCGTCGTACAATCATGACGTGTGTGTGTGTGTGTGCGTGTGTGTGTGTGTGTGTGTGTGTGTGTGTGTGTGTGTGTGTGTGTGTGCAGCTCACAGTGTCAGCTTATTGTTGGGGGGTAACCAAAGAGTGATTCTGACGGGACACTTTTTGGATTGCCATATTTCCATGGCTAGCTCTCCAATCATGACTTAGCGAGCTAAGATAAGCTAGCTCATTAGCGTTTGACCCAATCAACAGGAGTCCTTCCATCACGGTGGCAGCCCTCGCACTGAATCAAACCGTTGAGTGTACAGTTTCCATTAGAGCTATTTAGCTCCCAGTCAAGTCTAGAAGACTTTATAACAGAACACGGATGACATTTCAAAGTGGATTAGCGTCCGTTATCCGACACTAATTCAGCGTTTCATTCAGGATTATCCCGAGTGTCTGCGGGTGACAGTGGAGAGAGGAGCATTGTGTGGAGGTTGGAATAAAGGTAAGGGGATCCGAGAGAGACATAAGCACCCAAACATGAGGGAACAACCACACATATGAAAACACATAAACGCACACAAACACACCAACACAGGCACACACAAACACACACATATGAACACAAACACACACACACACACACACATAAACACAAACAAACATACTGACACACACACACACACGCACACACACACAAACTAATGGAAGCAACGAGAGAAGTGAGGAAGAGTGAGGATGAGGACGGAGATTGAATTAAGATGAGATGTGGGTTTGTAAGAGGTGTGTGTGTGTGTGTGTGTGTGTGTGTGTGTGTGTGTGTGTGTGTGTGTGACACACGTAAATTAAGGTAGGAGGTGAATCCAGCAAAGTTATCTGGCTAATCCACCATAGCGAATCACCTGCATCAAGTGTGTGTGTGTGTGTGTGTGTGTGTGTATGTGTGTGTGTTGTGTGTTTGTACGTGTGTGTAAAAGGGTGGATGGGGTGAGGGTTGTGTGTGTGTGTGTGTGTGTGG
>NC_140273.1:1439450-1446950 GCF_964030765.1 Micromesistius poutassou | reverse complement strand
GTCCGACAGGTGGAAGCACCTCTAACCTGGGGGACATCGGCCGCATGCCGATTTTGTATTTAGCAGACACTTTTATCCAAAGCGACTGTAGTATTTTATGTTTAGTTTTTGGATTGATGCGTGTCATTAAAGTACAGGTTTTAGGGGTATGACTCAGGGATGCATACATGACGTCACAGAAGAGAACCCATCTTCACCCTAACCAGCAGAACACCCTGAACAACTGTTAAATACCCTCGCTGACACTCTGAGAGATGGCCAAGCTAAGAGGCCTGGCAGGCAGTCAGAATGGATTCTGTTGTTGTAGAACTTCCGTTCTGTTTCTCTACTCCTGAGCGACATTGGAAGTGATTTGCCCCTAGAGGTAGAGGCTTAAAAGCGTAAATAGCTTAAAACTAAAGCGTAAATATTTCACGTACAGTATGTATTTTGTATTATCATTTATTATTTATAGCTATCCGTTCCAACAATCCGTGTTTCACTTAGTTATTGATTAAAATCCTCTTCTTTTTTTCCCCCCGATATTCCCCTTTAAACGCAGCCTCTGCTTTTCCTGTAAATAACACCAGATAATGTCCGTTGACGAAGATATGGAGGCGGACTTTAAGTGAAGACGGCAGGTAATTTATTCCAATAAGATGGAGTCTCCATTTGTCTAATTGAGCAGCCACGCGGTTTCTCCCTCAAACCCACCTGATGACTGGAGAGCTGATTAACGATCCGGGCACAATTCACTAAAAGATGGGCTGTTGAATGACAGGATATTCATGCTCCCCTCCTCTTTTGTCTCAATTATTTGCGCATACTCAGGCTGCCCCCCTATCTCCCTCTCTCCTTCTACTAACTGCTCTCTACTCTTCCTCAGCATCCGCTCGTGGGCCAGCCCCCTCCTCCCCTCCTGCGCTCCATCCTCTCCTCCCCTCCATCCTCCCCTTCTCTCCGGCCGCTCGTCGCCGGTCTGCACCGGTCCGGGACACGCACCACCACGGAAGCACCGCTCGCGTATCAACAGTCAAGTGTTAGAAAGGCGCGTCGTTCAGACTACGGTTCTCTCCGGTCGATGTTACGCGGTTAATGTTACACTTGGCGGCTGAACGCACCGCCGTTTCTTCAATATTTAAAGTGATCGCTGCGCCCTCAGCGGGGATCCGTTCTTCCAGAGTCCCACCAAAAGGCTGCTTATGATTGCGCTCTCCACATGATATTTGTCCGTGCGCACTTGGGCGCACGGAAGTCATTCAATTTCCACTGTAGAAAAAAAAGCTGAAAACAACGGATTCGATTAATCGGATGTGAAGAGGAAGAATGAAATTTGCAGTGGCGGTGTGGTGGTCGATGTGGGCTGTCAGCAGCGCTACTATTGAGGGTAAGTGGAGGAGGCGACGCCGTGCGTCTTTAAACCCGCGCGTAAAGATGTGCTTTTCTATCGTCAGCAGTCGAGTGGACGATGAATTATCACAACTGTTGTATTTAATCATGTTTTGCATGCGTAACATGGCAATGTAGCTGTATTCATGATCCCTCCCTGCATGTCTCATTTTCTGTCCTCGCTATTACCTCGCTCAGGAGACGCGTAAATGGGATAGATTGGCCTACATTAGGTATTAAACAGACTCGTTTATATGGGGCTATTCTGGGTAGGCCTGGTCCGCCAGCCAGCAGGACAGTGGGGTCAAGTAAGCAGAGCACAATGCATGATTTATTTGGGGGTTGGTTTGTAGCGCCCCCCTGGGGTGAGTTTGATCCTGAGCAGAAAGTAAACGGCGTTGGCGAATCTGTTCACATGGTAAGAAGCGTGCGTGTGTGCTAGCGTGCGTGTTTTTACATTTCGCGATGGATTTATTCCTCATGTATAGTCCTGTAGTCTCTCTAACCTTGGATTCTTCTTGGTGAGTGAGTGAGGAAGCAAGAGGAAGAAGTGGAGTGAGGGAAAGCAGGAGAGAGAGAGATAGTCGAACAGTCAATAAGTCTGTCTCTGTCACTCTGGCTCTGTAGCTTCCTCAGTCTCGAAGAGCAAGTCAGTAAGCTCATTGTGTGGCAGGCAATGTTTCTGTGCACCGCATCATGCATATGTGTATTTAACAATGGCAGATTATATAAACAACAACAAACAAACTAGCAAACAAACACCAAAACTGGCAATCACACACACACACACACACACACACACACACACACACACACACACACACACACACACACACACACACACACAGAAGGAGGAATTGTCTGTGCCATATTGATAAAGTGCTCATGCTTGTCCACTGAATTGGATGGAGCATGTATGCACCTGCTCCACATTACAGGCTGCCAGGCACTCACATGTGTGCACACAGACACACACACACACTCACACACACACATGCACACACAATCATTCCCAGGGTCCTGAGTGCATGGTGGAGGTAACTGAAGTGGAAGTGGACCGACAAAAATAGGGCCCAGGTTGAAATATTCACAAGAGAAGCCATGCCTTTACGGTGAAATCTGACCTCATTTTGTTTTCTTTTTGATAGGTTTCTCCTCTTTCAGGTGTGTCTCCTCTATCCAATATAGGTTTTTTCTCTTTTAGACGTTTCTCCTCTTTCAGGGTTTTCTCTGTGATTCATACGTTTTCTCCTCTTTACATGGTTTTCCTCTTTACGATATATTTCTCCTCCTTAAGATATATTGTTAATCATCTTTTAACACCTCACCGCACTCACCACATCACCACACTCAGCCTTTAACTGTCAGGATGATCCATCCTTGACATGACGGTATTCAAATCACGACTCTTGTATATATCTTAATAATCAATAATTCATGTGATCATAATAATCAATGTTCCATATCCGATGGTCGTTTAGAATACAGCATCGATCTGATCCCCGATAAGCACTATAGGGTCCGGTCAATAATACAAGGATGGCAGGGAGGGACAGAGCAAAATAACAACGACAACACACCGTCTGTTGTCCTGTCCACCCCATCTAAGTGGTGTCTCCCACCCTGGTGTCAGGGCGGAGGTGGTGGCACCACCCTGCTCCCACCGGGGGGTTTAGCGTGTGATGGGTGGGTGGAGGTGGGTGGAGGTGAGGAGGGTTTTTAGGCTGCAAGGTCACCTCTGTGTCGACCTCAAACCCACCCCTCCTCTCTCTCTCTCTCTCCGTCTCTATCTCTCTCTGTCTCTCACCCCCATATGTCTCGCTCTCTTTCGAACAGACACGCACACACCTGTGTGTACACACGCACAGAGACCTGAGCGTACACACACACACGCAGACCAGTGTGTAGTGTACACGCACACACACAGACCTGAGCACACACAAACACCTGAGGATACATACACACACACAAACCTGAGTGTACACACACACAGACCTGAGTATACACACACACACACAGACACAGACCTTTGTGGGCACACACACACACACACACCAATCAATGCATTCTAATTTCATCACAGAGGAGCCAAGCTGTGCCCAAGCCAACGCATAATCAATACTTGCAATCCCCCTCTCTTGCACTCTGTCATGTACACACACACACACACACACACACACACACACACACACACACACACACACACACACACACACACACACACACACACACACACACACACACACACACACACACACACACACACACACACACACACGCACACAGTGGCTGGTGCACACACGCACACAACCCAGCTCATTTGTTCATTCACACTTCATGTATTCACACACACACATCTGGAGCGCTCCAGGCTGTAGTCTTTGTCTGCTTTGTGTGCTGTGTGTGTGTGTGTGTGTGTGTGTGTGTGTGTGTTTGTGCGTCTGCAGGCCCCTGCTCCTCTAGACTGGGATTACAGGCGATGGGTCTAAGCTGCTCCGAGCTGAACAGGGTACTGTGCCGTCTCTTCGGGAAGCTCAACAGGGAACGTGATGCAATGGGGGGGCAATAATTAGCCCTGCAAGGCAGTGAGTTCACACTCACACATGAGTGAAGTGACCAACAATGTGTCGGAGGGAGAGGGGAGGGGAGGGGAGGGGTGTTGTTATGTGTCATTGTGATGCACACACACATGCGTGCAATGCATGCAGACACGCATGCACACACGCACGCACACACACACACACACACACACACACACACACACACACACACACAGAAATGCATGCACACACACACACACACATGCGCGCATGCACACATGCATGCATGCATGCACGCAGACACACATGCACTCACACACACGCATTGCAGACACACATGCATGCAGACACACACACACACACACACACACTCACTCACACCCTACACCCACTAAAAACTCCTACGGGCTACATTACTCACACATAGCTAGCACACACCACGCCACTAACTTGGCTTTATATCCAGGTCAAGAAACTTGTATCTCTTCCCCTCGTCCTGCTCCTACGTTCCTATTCCCCCACTCTCCCCCATCTTCCCTCCACCTTGATCCCCGTGACCTACTTCCATTCTCCTTCACCCACAATCCCCTCTCCCCCGCTCCACCCCCTCCACTAAATGCAGCCCTGATCAGACAGGAGAGGGGGGGGGCGGGGGCTCAGGGTCATGTTCCCGCTCTCCTCTCCTTATCAGCCCTCTCCATTCCCGTCTGCCGCGTTCCGCCCCGTCGGCCGCCGGCCTTGTTGTTTAAACGTTCCAGGGTGCTTCACTCCAATCCTCCTCCTCCTCCTCCTCCTCCTCCTCCTGGCTCACGGCTCCACTGCAGGCCCTGCTACTGCCAAGTCCCTCTCGCTCTCTCTCACACATACTCAATCTCTCTCTCTCGCTCTCTGTCTCTGTCTCTCTCTCTCTCTCTTTCACTGTCTCTCTCTCTCTCTCTCTTTCACTGTCTCTCTCTCGCTTTCACTGTCTCTCGCATTGTATCGCTCTCTCTCTCTCTCTCTCATTGTCTCTCGCTCTCTCTTACTCATTCCCACTATCTCTCTCTCTTTCTCTCACTCTCGCTCTCTATCTTTCACTGTCTCTCTCTCTCTCTTTTTCTCTCTCTTTCACTCTCTTTCACTGTCTCTCTCTCATTGTATCTCTCGCTCTCTCATTGTCTTTCTCTCTCTTACTCATTCCCATTATCTCTCTCTCTTTCTCTCACTCTCGCTCTCTATATCTTTCACTGTCTCTCACTCTCTTTTTCTCTCTCTTTCACTATCTCTCTACCTCTGTCTCTGTCTCTCTCTCTCTCTCTCTCTCTCTCTCTCTCTCTCTCTCTCTCTCTCTCTCTCTCTCTCTCCAATCAAGAGCTTCTTGATTTGATGCTTGGGCTGAACAGTGACCCTAGATTACATAACAACACTCTTAATTGAATCTGTCATCTATAATAGGGATGGGGGAAAAATGTATTAATTTGACTATCAGGACTCTTTGCTTCCGCAATACTACTTTTATTTGGAGTTTGTTCAGACACTGTCATGTGGCATTAAAACCTGAACCCCAACACATACGTTAAACCACACAAAAAAACACACAATAATATGCAATATCGAATCGCAAAAACGACGGAATCGCAATACATATCGGCACATATATTTTTTTGATAATCATTGTATAAGGTTCCGTCAAAAAACAGTACCATATCAGTATTTTTACACACAATTCCGTATACGATACAGTCTTCGTACAAAAAGACACAACGATATCGTGCGCAGCCTTCGTACAAAAGCACAAAAGCACGATACTGGATACGAACCGCGCTCGCGTCGCGTCGCATAAGAGGAGCTGTCGACACAAGATGTCCGCCAGTTCCACAATTTGTCGAGCACAGGGAGAGAGAGCTGGAGCAGCTGTCTGCCCCTATCACGGTACCCGGCAGAGGAGGAGCAGGCCTCTCCTCTCCTCCTCCTCCTCCTCCTCCTACCTGTCTGCCCCTATCACGGTACCCAGCAGAGGAGGAGCAGGCCACTCCTCTCCTCTCCTCCTCCTCCTACCTGTCTGCCCCTATCACGGTCCCCAGCAGAGGAGGAGCAGGCCACTCTCCTCCTCCTCCTCCTCCTACCTGTCTGCCCCTATCACGGTCCCCAGCAGAGGAGGAGCAGGCCTCTCCTCTCCTCCTCCTCCTCCTCCTACCTGTCTGCCCCTATCACGGTACCCAGCAGAGGAGGAGCAGGCCACTCCTCTCCTCTCCTCCTCCTCCTCCTCCTACCTGCCTGCCCCTATCACGGTCCCCGGCAGAGGAGGAGCAGGCCACTCTCCTCCTCCTCCTCCTCCTACCTGCCTGCCCCTATCACGGTACCCAGCAGAGGAGGAGCAGGCCTCTCCTCTCCTCCTCCTCCTCCTCCTACCTGTCTGCCCCTATCACGGTCCCAGCAGAGGAGGAGCAGGTCTCTCCTCTCCTCCTCCTCCTCCTCCTACCTGTCTGCCCCTATCACGGTACCCAGCAGAGGAGGAGCAGGCCACTCTCCTCTCCTCCTCCTCCTCCTACCTGCCTGGTGTGTCTCTCAGCGGACGCACTACACCTAACTCACTGTCATGTCGTGTGTGTCCCCTGCACACGCCACCGCGCCCCTCCCCCTCCCGCTGATCGCTCTGTCTGAGGTGATCATGTCGCAGCGCTGATCACTTCCTGTCAGCGTGGAGGTAAAGGGGGGAGAGGTTTTTTGGGGGGGTGGGGGGGAACACTGTCTTGTCTTTACCCTGATGTACCCGGGCGCAGCCAGCTGTCAGGGTGCAGTCCTGTACTAGACTGTACCTGTACTAGTGGACAGTGTGTGTGGGGCGGGGCTGGTGTGTGGGTTGGTTTTGCATGTGAGACTGTGTGAGTGTTCTGCTGTTACTCAGAGCTCTCTGCAGAGTCTATGGGAGTGTGTGTGTGTGTGTGTGTGTGTGTGTGTGTTTGTGTGATGGAGTGTGTGTGATTGTGCTGGAATTAAAAATAAAAACCTTCCACCCATGGCTTGTGGACTGGGAGCATGCAGGTCAACCCTGTGTGTGTGCGTGCGTGCGTGCGTGCGTGCGTGCGTGCGTGCGTGCGTGCGTGCGTGCGTGCGTGTGTGTGCGTGCTGTATTGGGTTATATGAACCGTTGGACACCCAAGAAGCTGTTGAAGTTTGTGGAGTGTGTTGCACCAGAGCAGACGGCTGGTCCAAACATCCTTGTGTCTTGCTGTGCTGTTTAATATGGGCTGGAGGATGTCTGCTGAATTAACCCTATGATACCTCCCTCTCTAGATCTCTCCAACCTTCTTTCTCTCTGTCTCTCTATTCATCTCTGTCTCAAGTCAGTTTCAAAGTGCTTCAATCCTATTGGAAGCATCCATTCAGAATCCAAAAGCATGTCAAGGTAAATAAGACAGAAAAATGTGATAAAAATGTGAAATCACCACAGAATACTAAACAATAACGATCTCTCTCTCTCTCTCATCTCTCTCTCTCTCTCTCTCTCTCTCCTCTCTCTCTCTCTCTCTCTCTCTCTCTCTCTCTCTCTCTCTCTCTCTCTCTCTCTCTCTCTCTCTCTCTCTCTCTCTCTCTCTCTCTCTCTCTCTCT
>NC_140273.1:1414263-1439250 GCF_964030765.1 Micromesistius poutassou | reverse complement strand
GCAACATCGCCATAGAACGGCCCACAAAGCTAGTTCCGTTTCGCGCTTCACACTTGTTTCAGACCGTTAAAACAGGGCCCAGAGAGAGAAAGGCAGAATGGCAGAGCACTGAGCACTGACCATGGTCCTGAAACTACATTCCAAGGCGTTCTGGTGACTAGGGTAGCCTGGCTATTGCCAGACCAAGCTCAATCGTAGGTGCCTTCATGCCTAGGTGCCTAGGTGCTTAGAAGCCTATGGCCAGGAGCCTAGGAGCCTTGGCTCCCAGTTTACAAGGTCAGAGGGAGAATGGGTTTTAGAAAGCTGGAGGGACTCCCCAGCCAGGCTCTGTATCGACTGTCATTTTCAATCAGAAGAGACACTTTAATCAAAAGTGCCTTCCAAGCAGGACAGCAGTCAGTCAATACTGGAGAAGCAGGAAAAGTGCTGAACACAGTAAGTGCAGCTTAGGTGAATGTCACATGTCTTTCTAAATAAATATTGTTTCCCCAAATAGGAATTCTCAGGATGGAATTCCTATTAATACTATGATATACACATATTCAAATATTTGATATAATATAATTCAGCACAGTATAAATATGATTATGAATATGAAACACATTTTCCTTTCCACACACACACACACACACACACACACACACACACACACACACACACACACACACACACACACACACACACACACACACACACGGAGGATAATCTGATCATCTCATCAAAAAGGTTGAGGTTTTAGAAGGGTAGGCCATCTTGTGATCTTCAAACTAAATTACAACACTCCTCTCTAAACGTAATGCCCTACTTAGATATAGAGAGCGTGTTTCTAGGGCAAGGGAGTCCATTCCAGCTATTCCATGAAATGTCCTCAGGAACCGTAGCAAGGAGAACAAATGACATTTTCCTCCTGTTTCTTATCTCCTCCTTTCTCCCATTCTTCTCCCATGTCTCCGTGTCCCCCCCCCACCCCCCCCCCCCCCAGTTCCCTATGGCCATTTTTCTCCCCCCGTTTTACACTTTACGATTCCTCATAATCACTACGATGTACCACTCACGTCATGCAGCCCTTATAATGTGGTATCAAATATTCTCTTTGCTGGCGTTAGTCTCAGTGATGAGCTGAGAACGATAACGGCTCTTACCACTCGATGAGGCTTTAAATGAATGCGTGCAGGGCCCTTCCCAACCATTTCCCCAAGGCTAGAGCAGTGTGGTTCTCCGGTCTCCATAGACCACTAGCGTACCCCCTCTGAGATATTTCTTCAGCTGACTACCCCCCTTTCACCGGCACACAATATTTCCGGGAGAAAAATACATTTATGCTCGTTCTATTTGGCAGTGTGAACATGAACATTAAAAGTGTGCAAATGCTCACAATTTAGTGAGAAACATGGGCCTGTGCTTCATGCAACTGTTTCAGATTTACATCTAAACCACCTGTCCGTTTTCTCTATTGTCCAGCTTTCAGAATTGAAACCCGCTCAGGGTGAAGATGATGTTTATTTATTTATTTTTGAGTACCCCTGCAGCGCTCCCATGTACCCCTAGGGGTACGCGGTCCCCCATTTGTGAAACACTGCCGTAGACAGCCCCTACCACGTTGGACCTCCACCACCTGGGTCACCCTCTGCCCCCTACGGCGTTATACTCCTGTGCTGCAGTGCAGAAAGTCAGCGGCTCCATTAAACGTAGCTTTCCTGTGTAGTCTGGAGGGCATCTCTCATTCATAGTGACGCCGTCTCCCACTGCCTCCTCCCCCTCCTCCCCCTCCTCTCTCTCTCCGCTATCTGAGAGCAGCTAACCCCGAGCATTTAATGCATCATGGCGCCAATTAGATTCATAATATGACCTTCCTGTCTGTCTGTGTGTGTGTGTGTGTGTGTGTGTGTGTGTGTGTGTGTGTGTGTGTGTGTGTGTGTTTGTGTCTGTGTGTGTGTGTGTGTGTGTGTGTGTGTGTGTGTGTGTATGTGTGCTTGTTATTTGTGTGTTTGTGTCTGTCTGTGTGTGTGTGTGTGTGTGTGTGTGTGTGTGTGTGGGGGTGTGTCTACTTGCGTGTATGTGTCTGTGCCTGTGTGTGTAGGTGTGCTTGTGTGTGTGTGTGTGTGTGTGTGTGTGTGTGTGTGTGTGTGTGTGTGTGTGCTTGTGCATGTGTGTCTCTGATGTGTCTGTGTCTGTGTGTTGATGTGTGTTTACTGTATGAGTGTGTGTGTGTGTCTGTGTGTGTTTACTGTATGTCTGTGTGTGTGTGTGTGTGTGTGTGTGTGTGTGTGTGTGTGTGTGTGTGTGTGTGTCTCTGTGTGTGTGTGTGTGTGTGTGTGTGTGTGTGTGTGTGTGTGTGTGTGTGTGTGAGACCTTCCTAATATAATTTTGCTTCCTCTGTAGGATGAGAAGAACCAGCTAATGACCACTAATGTCTGGCTCTGGCAGGTGAGCAGTGCATGCTTTGTCATCCAATCAGCATCCATCACCTGTATCTCTTTGATCTTCACAGGATCAGAACACCTGACATGACCGCTTGTAATGAACCAGAACATCATAATATAATACAATGAAATGAGTCTATTAGAGAGAGTGCAGCGGTCATGGAGTGAGGTGTGTGGTGAGTAGCTCACGAGGTAGAGCGGGTTGGCTGGTAACCTGAAGGTTGCTAGATCGATCCCCGGCTCCTCCTAGCTGAGTGTCGAGGTGTCCCTGAGCGAGACGCCCTCACCCTGACTGCTCCTGACGAGCTGGCAGTGAATGTGTGCATGAATGGGTGTATGTCCCTTTAAATAAAAGCTAAATCCCCTAAATGTCAATGTTTTGTGTGTTTCAGGAGTGGGTGGATGTGAAGCTGCGGTGGAACCCTGATGACTATGGGGGGGTCACGACCATCAGAGTACCCTCAGAGAGCCTCTGGCTGCCCGACATCGTGCTCTACGAGAAGTAAGTTTGTACTGTACACACATGACAGATGTATTACATTACAGACATTATGTACACACTTATTGTATGGTGTACGTCCTGGCACTTAATGTACGCACTTATTGTATGTTGTACGTCCTTTCACTTAATGTACACACTTTTTGTATTTCGTACGTCCTGGCACTTAATGTTTTTTTTGTGTGTTGTAAGTCCTTTCACTTAAAAATAGTACTTAGCATTGTGTAGCATCTTCTCTTAGCTATCCTTGTTGTATACGGGGAATGGGTTAACCTAATGATTGTTAGTGCTTGGCACCTGGTTCTATGAACATCCTTACTGTATCGACAGCCATATATTGTTGTTTCTCTTTCTTCTGACAAATGTACTTATTGAAAGTCGCTTTGGATAAAAGTGTCTGCTAAATGCCCTTAATGTAAATGTATTGTTTGAGGTGGAGGAGACACCAAATTGTTTAAACCTCAGACTACCTTGTAAGATTTCACAAAATCAACACAAAGCATCATAAAGGTGCAATCATTTATTTAAAACAAATCATCCAAATCAGCCAAGAAATATTATTCCTCAAGACAAGCAAAATGGTTGCCAAGCAACGCAAGGCTAACATACAGGCTAATCAGGCTTTCATGATTGGGGAGATTGTTAACATTTATCTGTACATTGCCGTTAATTGTGCAATTGTTCAATCATGTAGGTGGCCCTTTTTGCTTGTAAAGGTTGTTTTTTTTCATTTGATTGCACTGCGTATTAATTCTGAAAAATGAATTGTTATGCGATCACAGGTGTTAGTATTTTACAACGGCTTCAAGCCGATCTAAATCAAGGAAAGGACTGAAACTCTCTGCTTTGTAATTTATTCTAACCCTAAGGGCAACCCTTCTAATCCTAATTAACCATGATAAATGTGAACGCATCAGAATGAAGTGGAACAACAATCAAGGAGTGAGTCACCAAGTAGGAGAGAACTAACGTGTGCAAAATAAAGTATTTACATTTCCCTTCGGGGCGTTTAGCAGACGCTTTTATCCAAAGCGACTTTCAATAAGTACATTTGTCAGGAGAAAGAGAATCAACAATATATCTCCGTCAGTAAAGATGTTCATAGAACCAAGTGCCAAGCACTAACAATCACTAGGTTAACCCATTCCCCGTATACAACAAAGATAGCTAGGATAAGACGCTACACAATGCGAAGTACTATTTTAGAGTTCAAGGACGTACAAACACACTAGTGCGTACATTAAGTGCCACTTACGAGGGTGCCAGTATGAGGGTGAAGGAAAACTAGCAAATGCCACAACACAAATTATGCACCATTTCTCGATGTCTGTTATTCGGCCACCTCACTCGTTTATGAAAGAAACCTTTCGGTTCACACACACTGTGTGTGTGTGTGTGTGTGTGTGTATGTGTGTGTGTCTGTCTGTGTGTATGCATGACTGTGTGTGTGTGTGTGTGTGTGTGTGTGTGTTTATGTGTTTGTGTGTGTGTGTGTGTGTGTGTGTGTGTGTGTGTGTGTGCGTGTGCGTGCATGTGTGTCCTGCTTGTCTTCACCACATCCACATCCATCCAGCTGTGAGATCTTGAGGACCGATGGTCACTTCTATCCCTCATCTCTTGTCCCTAACCCCTCCGCCCCCCCCCCTCTCCCCTGTCCTGCCCCCAGTGCGGACGGCCGCTTCGTGGGCTCCCTGATGACCAAGGCCATGGTGCGGTCCGACGGCACCATCACCTGGAAGCCGCCGGCCAGCTACAAGTCGTCCTGCACCATGGACGTCACCTTCTTCCCCTTCGACCGGCAGAACTGCTCCATGAAGTTCGGCTCGTGGACGTACGACGGCAACATGGTGGACCTGGAGCTGGTGGACGACTACGTGGACCGCAAGGACTTCTTCGACAACGGCGAGTGGGAGATCCTCAACGCCACGGGCCGCAAGGGCAGCCGGCGGGACGGCGTGTACTGGTACCCCTTCGTCACCTACTCCTTCATCATGAAGCGGCTGCCCCTGTTCTACACGCTCTTCCTCATCATCCCGTGCCTGGGCCTGTCCTTCCTCACCGTGCTGGTGTTCTACCTGCCGTCGGACGAGGGCGAGAAGCTGTCGCTGTCCACCTCCGTGCTGGTGTCGCTCACCGTGTTCCTGCTGGTCATCGAGGAGATCATCCCCTCCTCGTCCAAGGTTGGTCTGCAGAGGTGCCTCTGCCTGTGCCTCTACCTCAGACGTCAGAGGTAGAGGGTTTGATGAGGGTTTAGGCGTTGATCATTTGCTCACCGTGTTCCTGCTGGTCATCGAGGGGATCATCCCCTCCTCCTCCAAGGTTGGTCCACCGTGGGCCCACGGTGCTGGGGGTCAGAGGTCAGAGGTCAGAGGTAGAGGGTTTGATGAGGGTTTAGTCGTTGATTGGGTGCTCATAAGTCAGGGGTCAAAGGTCGTTAGGAGCTGGCGGAGGTGTCTTCACGTAGGCTGTGTACCGGACATTAGTAAGATACCCTAGGCGCCGCAGTATCCTGCGCCATGACTGAATTTGATTCAATAACAGTTTATTTTTATTTTTTTAATAAACCTCTATTTAACCAGGTGAAAGTCTCATTGAGATTTAAAATCCATTTTCCAAGAGAGACCTGGCCAAGAGTGCAGCATAAAACCAAAAAATAGATGATGAGTGATTTCATAGTTAAGGATTTGACACAGGGACAATTTCCAATGCTTCCACATTCTAGGTCCTTGGGTAACGAGCCAAAGGCATCAAATTAAGTCTTTCTGGAGGGTGTTCCAAGCAGAGGGGGCAGCGTATTTAAAAGCTTTTATTTTTTACTGAAGTTGGTCCTCACTCACTCCCTTCCTTAACGTTTCAAAATCTCCCAGGTGATATTGAATGTGTCTCCCCTCCCATCACACATCCCATCACAGGGCGACACGACCCCAATTAAAACACGAGGCGATCTCTTCCAGGTCATTCCGTTGATCGGGGAGTACCTGCTCTTCATCATGATCTTCGTCACCTTCTCCATCATCGTGACGGTGTTTGTCATCAACGTGCACCACCGCTCCTCCGCCACCTACCACCCCATGGCCCCCTGGGTGAAGACCCTCTTCCTGCAGAGGCTCCCCAGGATGCTGTGCATGCGGGGCCACACCGACAGGTCAGTACGCAGCGGGTCACGTTACTTTACATTATATAAAAAGCCTCGGCCACCCTCTTGCCACCCCTTGAAAAAAAGTCTGGCTCCGCCACTGACAATCACTTAACTAATTTCCCGTACACAACAAAGATAGCTAGGATAAGATGCTACACAATGCTAAGTACTACTTTATTAAGTGCAAGGAAGTACAAAATACAATAAGTGTGTACATTAAGTGCCAGGACGTACAAAATACAATAAGTGTGTACATTAAGTGCCAGGACGTACAAAATACAGTAAGTGTGTACATTAAGTGCCAGGACGTACAACATACAATAAGTGTGTAAAAGGGTTATTTTTAAGGGGGGCGGGGAGGAGAAGGGGCGGTGGGGGGGTAAGTAAACGTAAGTCCACGGTAGTAAACGTATTCTCGGGTTCTAGGGGCGGCATTAGCTCAGGAGGAGTGGGTTGGCTGGTAACCGGAAGGTTGCTAGTTCGATCCCCGGCTCCTCCTAGCCGAGGTGTCCCCTGAGCAAGGCACCTCACGCTCACTGCTCCCAACGAGCTGGCTGTCGCCCTGCGTGGCCGACACCGCCGTCGGTGTGTGTGAATGTGTGCATGAATGGGTGAATGTGAGTCAATATTGTAAAGCGCTTTGAGCGGCCTCTGGTTAGAAAAGCGCTGTATAAGTATAAGTGCAGTCCATTTCCCATTCCGTCGTGTGGACGTTCACTTTAAGGCTCCAGGGATCTGGGTTGGTCAGAGAGCCTCTCTTTGTGAGGCCGGGCCAAGCAGGAAGCGGGAGGGGTAATGAACAGAGTGGTTTCTGCTTTTAATTAGACTGGAGCTGGCTTGAAATCTCAAATCTTGCACATTGTACCTTTAACAAGCAAGTGCAGAAACAGGGGGTTGTAAAGCCTGACAATGGGCCGTCTGCGGTCTTTAAGGTTTAGCTGACTGTAATACTGGCGGTGTATGGAGAAGTGAAATACGTTGCAGTACCTTGTTTTCATTTACATTTTAGATTTACATTCAGGGCATTTAGCAGACGCTTTTATCCAAAGCGACGAAGTACATTTGTCAGAAGAAGGAGAAACAACAATATATCTGTCGGTACAGTAAGGATGTTCATAGAACCAAGTGCCAAGCACTAACAATCACTAGGGTTAGGGTAAGGGTTAGGTTATTCAGGTTACGCTGACGCACACACACACCAGAGCTAAATGTAAATGTAATGACGTGGTCAAAGCATCGCCCCAGCCGTGGACCTCGCTCTACGACCGCCAAACAGCAGACAACCCCCCCCCCCACTGAGAAGACCCCAGCTGCTGCTCATCTAGAGCCTGATTGTTTTCTGTTTTCGGCTCATTAATGGTGGAACGACGTCCGGAACAGGACAACTGAAACCAACACATCCTCCGCCCGCAGACTGAAGAATCATCCGTTCAGACTCTTATGTTGACCCACTCAAAATAGTGTTTCTATGATGTAGCACTTAAAGTAGTTTTCTTATTTGTTGAAATGTGTGTCCTCTCATGATTTTCGCAGTTTTGGGCTTGTATCTTCATTGTTGAATGCGCTTATTGTAAGTCGCTTTGGAAAATGTAATCAGAATTAAAACGAGAAAAATTATCATTTGAATATTTAACTAGAACTGTACATTTACATGAATGAACATCACCGATTCAGATTCATGATGGAACATAGTGCTGCTGGGTCAATGAAACTATGGGCCTACTTTTTAAGTGAACTTTAGGTTTTAGTTCGACCATATTGCCATGATCACCTTCAGTCAAATCTAGGGACATTGTCAGCGGCTAGTTGACGACAGAAAATTCTGCTTATTAAAGATTCCATGGTCACTTCATTTTAACAAAGTGAATCGTTTTCATCTTCATGAAATAAACCACTGTTGCTATCTTCACATGCTGCTTTTCATCTGACAAATGAATGCACAAAATGAGGATGCATCTTATTAATCCCAGAAATGTGTGATTGTCTTTCGTCGCTTCATTTTTTAAGACTACTGTGGCTATCTTTACTCGCTGCTTTTCATCAAACATAAGACATAAAATGAGGTAGTACCTTATTAAACCCAAACGTGGGAAATGTAGAATTATCATTCGTAGCATCACAAAACTTTAATCAACTTAATCAACTTATTCAACTCAAATGAGATGTCATACCTTTCTTGGCATCATTGTTTAACATAACCGTGGCTGAAATCGGAATCTAAACAAACACACAAAATCAGGTGCTACCTTATTATGCTGCTGAGAATCGTGGGGGTTGTCACAGAAGAGCACAAATCCTGCGACGAAACCAAAAACACCCTCGGCGTGTGTTCCAGGTTCCACTACTCAGAGTTTGAGCAGCAGAACCCGGAGCCGAAGCCTCGAGGGGGGCTGGGCATGAAGCAGAGAGGCGCCGACGGCAAGGAGGAGGAGAGCCAGGCGTGGCTGTCCATGCTGGAGAAGGCCACCAACTCGGTGCGCTACATCAGCCGGCACATCAAGAAGGAGCACTTCATCAGAGAGGTGTGTTTGTCTGGAGGAGAAGACGGCGTGAGGTGGTGTGACAGCAGATGTTTCCTCCTTCATGTTGTGATTGAAGAGGAACTAGGGGAGCTCACACATTTCACTACGAAGTGGAATCTAGTCGACACTTTGTGTCGGTTCCGCCTCGTTGGCTTTCTGTCGTTAAGGCTCTCGCTCATTGTTTATGGAGCTGTTTGCCCGGTTTGTGTTTTGCTCTCTCTCTCTCTCTCTCTCTCTCTCTCTCTCTCTCTCTCTCTCTATTCTTCACTGTCTGTCCCTCTCCCTCTCTCCCTCTCACTCTCTCCCAGTCTCTCTCAGTCTCTCTCTCTCTCCCTCACTCCTTGTCTGTCTCTCTCTCTCTCTCCCTCTCTCTCTCTCGACATTTTCCCTCACACTCTCTCCCAATTAAAAGTTAAAAGTTCATTTATTCAGCATGACTACATAATCGTATTGCCAGAGCAGAATTAGCCGCCCACAACTACCAAACAAATAGCAACAATCACCAAGTATTAAAGACGACAATGAAGCCAAATTTGTGCTTTTTTATTTCATCAAAAAAAAAAACACAAATAACCCAATAAACCCATTCAATGAAACTGGTCTCCTCCCAGTGATCCTGTGACTCATCGCCTCTACTGGGTTTTCTGTGTCTCTCCAGGTGGTCCAGGACTGGAAGTTTGTTGCTCAGGTCCTAGACCGGATCTTCCTCTGGGTGTTCCTGTCCGTCTCCATCCTGGGCACCATCCTCATCTTCACCCCGGCCCTCACCTTGTACTTCAGCACCCCCCCCTGAGCAGCACACACACACACACACACACACACACAGCAGGGCCACCACGCCACACACACTCGCACAAAACCAAATGTATGAATTAAAAGACCACACACACACACACACACACACACACACACACACACACACACATACACACACGCGTCCTGATTGAGTCCGACCCAGCCCTGAGCGATGCCCCGGCCAACGAGAGCTGAACCGGGGGAGCGAGGGCGAGAGGCCGATGGGGGAGGAGCCCCCCCCCCCCCCCCCCCCGACACACCTACACACCAGACACCCCCGCCAAACACGCCCATACGTTCTGCTCCGAACCCAAAGTGTATCACTGAGATAAACGGTCCATACAGTGATACTCACATACAACCATGGAGCCTGACCATATAGCTAAAGACCCCCCCCCCCCACACACACACACACACACCTGAGCGCATTTCGGTCTAGGAGTCGGGAGGCAAAGATACTGTCTTCGGCGTCGCGGTAATCCTCGCTGGACAGAAACACAGCGAAGATGAGTAATTATTGGCTATTTGGAAGAAGCCGGATTGGATGAGGTTATAATCAGTGCCTGCTGAGGCCGTGCGGACACAGGAAAACCCCATTGTTATCAATGTTTGGCTCAGGACAAAAACACACTCCAAATCAGGAATGCCATTTTTGACACGTTTCACAAGGAACTCTAAAACAAAGTGAGACTCAACACACTAATGCACTGACTGGACTGTGATGTGTTCCATAGCACTTCATGTTTGTGGCATGATTGAACAGGGGAGAGAGCAATAAGAGTATTAAATTATATCTTTATATGAGTGGTATATCTGTATGAATGTCTGAAGTGATATAAATCCTTTCAATACCGTCTCCATGTGTCCACCTGAGCAAACCAGAAAACTGCACAATCGTTGAACTGTGTATCAATCACGTCTTATCGTTTTTACATCCGCTATATTGTTAGTTTTTTTTTTTTTTTTGCTGTTTTGTTGCAACAATCAGAATAAAAATGAAAGTTCTCCACTATTTTAACTTGTTTGTGCTGTTTAAATGTCTCGGGGGGGGGGGGGATTGTTACCTAACTAGATTAACTGAAGTCACTATTCAACTGTTCATTTTCCTGAGGCCGGTTTGTAGGGAACCGTATTGTTTCACCACTAGATGGCGCCAACTCTCTATCAATGGATGCGTCGGAGCTGAAAAAAATAAACATCTAAAGAAACGAAGACGTAATATGTGGAAAAAATGCACAAAAAGTTTTCTTCACATTTGGATACATGAATAAATCCTTAGTCATCCTAAGTGTCCTTATGCTTTTGAAAGTGCCAAAGGCAAACAGATTCACATCAAAGCGGTTTGGTCAGCGTGCGTATTTCCTCTGCCAACATCCTGCTGTGATTCCCCGAGGCCTGCTTTAGACGGGGAAACATTGTGTGATTTCTGTTACCTGGATGTGTTAAAATGGGCAGCCATGCTCTCTCTATCTCCCCCCACACTTGCTAAGTCTGATCTCATCCTCCTATTCCATTATTCACTTCTTTGAATCTGACTCAGGCCGACAGGTGTGGGTGCGTGTGTGTGTGTGTGTGTGTGTGTGTGTGTGTGTGTGTGTGTGTGTGTGTATGAGTGTGCGTCTGTATGAATTTCTTCTTTTCACCGTCGCATATCTTTCTATGAGTATGAGTATGAAAGCATTGAGTTATCTTTTACTGATTTGATCTGTGACCTACTACAACCAACTCTGGCGTCACCACCGGAAAAAAAAATAAACCGCGCGGATTAAAGCACTCCGCTGAATAAATGAAAGAAGTGCAGAAACTTGTTTTGAACGACTGCCACCTTCTCCGTCTGCTTTATCAAAGTGCCACTGACAGCATCTGCCAGTCGCCCTGAACGTTGCGATGAAACTAGGATAGTTACGGCTGTAAATATTGAACAGGTCCGCCGCTAAGGAAGCCTTTAATTAGATGTGGAAGGGTGTGTGGTGGTTTACTTTAATTCATCCAGATGGATTGTCTGGACGGAAGCTGGTTTAGATTGAATTGATGGTTCGAGTCCCGGCTTTCGTTGGCCTTGGGTCTCCTTTTCACAACCGATTCACAACAAACTAGGAAAGAGGGAGGAGGCGTAATGTTGCATTGAGAAAATGAACCGCAATGTGCTCCGAGTTTGTTAGACTGTGCAAACGATGCAATCATGCAATGGAACAGGATTGGATGGTTATGAATGAATTGATTTAGGAATAAATAGCAGGCCTGTGGCATACATCATTTAAGCAGTGTCGATTATTACAAATGAACTTGTTTACAAACTAGCCGGTGGGTCTGTTCCAAATCAACATCTCCCTATTGATGGTTGAAGGGCGAGACAGATGATGCAGTAGACTGAAGCGACTCCTGCATGCAAATTAATCCAGCACTGTGTACATGCGTACGCATGTATGCTCGGGCATATGAATATGTGCCTGTTTATGTGCTTATGCATATATGTATGTGTGTGTGTGTGTGTGTGTGTGTGTGTGTGTGTGTGTGTGTGTGTGTGTGTGTGTGTGTGTGTGTGTGAGAGAGCATGCGTGTGTGTGTGTGTGTGTGTGTGTGTGTGTGTGTTATCGCGACCCCACTGGTATAATCAAAACGGCTCTCTGTCTAGGCAGGATTCGAGACATATAAGTGGTAACAAAACACAGCTGGCAGGTGACTAGCTCCCGGCAACGTGAACAGTGACTCACCTGGGTTCCCGGCGAGCTCTGGTCCTTCTCTCTGGTTGGGGGGATAGCCCAAGCGTTGGAGTAAACGTTAGCGTGTCCCATACAGTTATTGGTTGACATATAACATGGACGAACACTTGTTAAACATACACGACAAAGGGGGCGGTCGCGTTCCCCGTAGTGATCCTTAATCCTGGATTATGGTGTCTGAGTGTAACCAAGTCGGGCCTCCCTGCTGTCTAGTCAGGCCCCATCATGCGTCCATCCACCCTCTTGGATCCGTCAGGTGACCATTATCAAGGCTCACCTGCAGTGAGCCACTCCCACAGTTACCATGACAACCAGTTACCCACCAGCTTAACATTACCCAACGGTAGGATCGTGACTGTGTGTGTGTGTGTGTGTGTGTGTGTGTGTGTGTGTGTGTGTGTGTGTGTGCGTGCGTGCGTGCGTGTGTGTGCGTGTGTGTGTATGTTTGTAGTTACAGATGAGTGCTCAGTAATTGCCCACTCACTCGCTGATTGTCAGCGTTGTCAGAGTTGGTTTGGTACACGACACACACACACACACACACACACACACACACACACACACACACACACACACACACACACACACACACACACACACACACACACACACACACACACACACACACACACATTAATGTCTGACTGGTGTATGACTAACCCGGTTGACCAATGATAAGCTTTCAAAGAGAGGGCTTTCATCTACGATGATAAGGGTGACTTCCTCCTCTTGAAGTGAGAATGTGTATTGTGATGTATTTGAAGTGTGTGTCCTTCAGTTTGCATCGGGTGTTTCAGCTTTCCTATCATATACCCCTTCAGGCGTCTCAGTACCCCAACAGAGTAGCACTGCGAGACAAGTATACGGCTCAACACGGCTCAGTCCGGGTCACGCCCACTTTTGGCGGTGGAAACGGGACCCGTGCCGCACCTTTGCAGACTGAACAGACCCGCACCCTCCGGTGGAAATGCGCCATTAGCTGTCAGTGCCATGAAGCCCTGACAGATGAGAGACGACAGGAGACAGGTGACAAAGCACTAGTACAGCCAGACTGTCACAATATGTGCTTTAGTTAAGGCCAGGGGAGCCATCTGCCTGCTGTGTCCGGGTCTGCACACAAATACACACTCCCACAGGAGACGTGAAGAAAGGAGAGAGGAGGGTGGGACCGAGCGAGACAGAGGGCAAGGAGGAGAATCGAGTGTGAGAGCAATAGTTGCATGAGATCAGAGAGGTCGGGCAAAAAACAAAAGAGATAAATCACTAAGAGGAATGCCTCGACGCACGTACGCACACACGCACGCACACACGCACGCACACATGCACAGACACACACACACACACACACACACACAGACAGACACACACACACACACACGCACGCACGCAAGCATACACACACACACACACACACACACACACACACACACACACACACACACACACACACACACACACACAGAAACACACTCTTGTGCTCTCACTCTCTCTCCCACAATCAGCCACCCATCAAAACATTCTCTCTCTCTCACACACACACACATGTGCAATCAGACACACACAGACACACATACACACACACACAACCTCTTCACAAGTCTGACATGCTGCCTCTGTGCCTTGGGGGGGTAGGACTGTGACCCACAGACTGCAGCAACGCAGAATGGTGAATTATGTAATACCACACACACACACACACACAGATGGCCATACAGTCTTAACAACATGTACAGCAGTGGAAGCATGATGCTGATAAGTCTTGACAAGATTTCAGTCAGTCAAAATAACATCATGAAAGCAACATGAATACACAACATATGATGCTGAAGGTATTCAGGTATTCAGGCCATTCAGGAACAATCTAAAGGACAAGTCACCACTGAAAGAAAGCTGACACACGGAACAACAAGGTTATACTGACGGATCTCTACGGGCAATCAATATCAAGATGGAACACACCAAAAGCGCACTGAATAAGCGGTGTGTCAACCACTGGGGAGCAGGACAAGGATACAATGGAGTGATCATAGTGATCATAGTGATCATAGTGATTATAGTGATCAGAGTGGTTCTAGTGGTCATAGTGATCATAGTGATGTAGTGATTATAGTGATCAGAGGGATCAGAGTGATCATAGTGATTCTAGTGGTCATAGTGATCATAGTGATGTAGTGATTCTAGAGATCATCATTTTAATGTTGATTATAGTTATTATAGTGATTCTAGAGATCATAATGATTCTAGAGAAAACAGTGATTCTTAGTGATTCTTTCTAGAGTGATTATATTGAGTCTGGTGATTCTAGTGATACTAGTGATACTAGTTATCATAGTGATTCTAGTGATTCTAGTGATCATTGTGAGTCTGGTGATTATATTGATTCTAGTGATCCTATTGATCATAGTGATTACATAAATTATAGTGATCATGGTGATTAAAGCAATTATAGTAAACACGATCCCACGTGTTTCGCTGGTGCTTCACAGTGATCGATAGCGCGTCATTTCAGGACCGCGGACAGCGACCAGCGAGGAAAAACAAACGCTTTTATTCATGGAAACTAAAGTATTTGACGGTAATAATAGGCACCATTATGAACAGGTAATTGATTGCAGCCCCCGCATATGAATGACAATGTTTTTGAATGGTTCGTTAATTGGCGGGTTCGTACGACTTGATCAATAGTTGAGGTGATAGTTGGAGTCTGTCGGCTGTAGTTATGAGGCTTTTGCGCACAAGACGAACTCAGGTTAATTTGAGTCCCCCGAAAATAATGGACAAAAGAAAATGTTTCGAACTGTACGTCTTCATACACTGAACATCAGTGTATCAGTGTGCGAGAGAGAGAGAGAGAGAGAGAGAGAGAGAGAGAGAGAGAGAGAGAGAGAGAGAGAGAGAGAGAGAGAGAGAGAGAAGGAGAACGAGAGAGAGAGAGAGAGAGACTTAGTAGTGGAGAGAGGCGGCTCGGTAGTGCCAGCAGGATAGTTCCCGTCAGGAGGAGTCCTCCAAGTTCAACGGGTCTGAGATCAGCCGCCGCGATGCCTCCGAGGTGTGTTGGATCGCTACTCGTTGGATTGTGTCTCTGGATGACGTTCTGCGAACGAGGTAGGTTGTTGCGTTTCAGCTGTTTTTATGCACCCGCTGATTATTAAAGTGATATATTTTATCAGAACTACATTATCGTTTTAGTGGAATTCATATTTTTGTTACAGTGGAATTATTTGTATGATCAGCTAAATTTGCTATTAGTTATTCAAATTCGTATGATGGTGATGATTGACATTAATTAATAACAAACTGGGTGCACGTGGATAATTGTCAAGTGTGTTTGTTAATGTGCATTCGAGAGAGAGAGAGAGAGAGAGAGAGAGAGAGAGAGAGAGAGAGAGATAGGGGGAGAGATAGGCAGAGTTTGAGATGGAGAGAGTGAGAAAGAGAAAGAAAAACAGAGACGTAGGGGGGAGAGATTTAGAGGCTTAAAGAGAGAGAGAGAGAGAGAGGCGCGAGATAGTGAGTTTGTGTGCCCCCCTCCACCGCTGTCACCCCAGCTCCCTGACCTCCTTAGTGCCAGGGCCACATCTGGCTCTGGGGCGCCAGCGGTGACACAGGCACCCCCCCGGGCAGCACAGGCTAATTTAAGAAAACACACCAAGATGTTGATGATCCCTTCTTCATATACTGTACTACTATACTATATCTATACTCTATATACTCTAAATACACTCTGAACGGCTTCCCATGAAGGAAAACATTCAGTTTGAGAAACCAAGAGAGTGAGAGTTTAAACGTTTTCAGTGGATTTGGAAACTCTGAACGAGTTACAGTCTTCAGAGAGGGGAGAAGCACACATTCACACGCACGCACACACGCAAGCAAACACACAATCACATTGCTGACTAAGACTATGAGCCATTATGATGGACATCTTGACTCTAACAGGACGAGCCCTCTGTAATAGAAATGCCTCAAACTGTTTTCCACCAGTCTTCAGTTCCAATGTTCATGTGAAGCGTGCACTGTGTGTGTGTGTGTGTGTGTGTGTGTGTGTGTGTGTGTGTGTGTGTGTTTTGCAGTGTTATGCTCAGAAAAACACAATTTCTTTGCTGCAAGCCATTAAGCAAACAATGCACAAAAAGAGAATAAGTGATTATAATATAACAATGCATAACTTTAACTACCTGATAGCCTGATGATCTAAGTGGAGTGTTTAATGTAAATGGGCACATTATGGATCCTATAATACTGAGTTATATTTTTGTATTATTGATGCTATTGATATTTGGAGATGCTTTATTAAAGTGTTCAGTCAGAGCTCTAAGCTCAGGCTTCCGTGACCTTCATTACAAAAGGGAAACATAATATAATATTATATTATATATCCCAATCTTTATCTTCCTGTGGCTCAACTGTAACAACTGGGTTTAGAAGTTATTGATCAATATAGATATAGCTGTTTTGATTTACACGCAAAATGCTTCTGGGGATTTTTCATATAATGCCACATCTATCTACGTTTGTTTGGTTTTTCATTTATTCAAGAATTCAGACACACAGATAGACAAGCAGACAGTAAGGCAGGCAGACAGACAGACAGACAGACAGACAGACAGACAGACAAACAGATACAGACAGGCAGGCAGACACACAGAAACGCAGATATGCAAAAAGACAGACGGACAGATCGACAGACAGACAGACAGGCAGACACACAGAAACACAGATATGCTAAAAGACAGACAGACAGACAGACAGACAGACAGATCAACTGTCAGATTGACAGACAGACAGATCGGCAGACAGACAGACATTGACAGACAGTAGTTTCTGCTGGACTGTTTGAGAGGAGTCTTTCCAGCTGTAACATAAGGCATTCTGCTTGTCGTGCTGCTGCTGCTCAACTTGGTTTCACAGGAGCTGAATATAAGAGGGGATGTTTTTGACATTTGATTCCTGTTTTCCTAACCAGCTGTCATCTGCGGTACATGGGAAACATTGTGATGGAATGCATGTACTCAGAGTTTCACGGTCTGCGACTGGGCTAATTGAAGCATCAGCTGGATGAGGACTTACAACTCAACATCTGTCAGTGAGATACATACATATGTATATCTATATATATATCTGTCCGAGATAAAGACATCAGTACTGTCAGAGATAGGACACACAAATGTATCACTAATGTTATGCATACATATGTGTGTATATATATATATATATATATATATATATATATATATATATATATGTGATAAAGTGGCATACATCTATCAATACTGACAGATGTATATACATATGTATGTATTTCTATTGTTATACATACATATGTATATACATTTGTCAGTGATAAAGGGTCATGTAACTGTCACTCAACTGACACCCACTCAAGAGGGGAGTCCAGAAGGTGTTTAATAAAGGTCACGCAAACAAAACTTCCAAGAACTGGCACGGTCAAAAAAACAACCAATCAAATGACAGGAAACAGAAAATAAACCTGAAAACCAGATTGGCGATTGAAAAAAGATGGCGACAAATGTCAGGGACAACTTAGGGAGACGTCTGAGAACACACAGGAACACAAATAACTGATTAACGCAGATGGAGAAGAGACTAAGGGGAGAGAGGAGGAAAGATACAGTGCAGAATAAGAAGCACCACTCACCTGCATCTCCTAAGCACCCAGAACCAGCTGCTATGCTGCCCTGTAGCGAGTTACTTGTGAGTTATAGTAATGGAATAACGCAGGATGACTGATCACTCTGAGATTTATTTGTTATTGCTGTTTTGCATTTTTCTAAATGTCATTGCTTCCTTTACCCTTCCTGGTTCTGTCTAACAACACTTGATAAGGGCCATGTGCCGGACCCTTGCAATATACTCTGATTTCTCTCCTAATTCACTTTTATTTTTATTATCCAGCCACGGTCTTCTTAGGTCACACGCTATTTCATTCAAGTTGCGAAGCTAAGTTCACTCTGACCTTCCTTACAAGCAAAAAAACGTTTTTTGTTAGCTGTAGTAATTATCCAACTAACCTTGATTTAATTGCAGCTTTTAAGCGAAGGTAATGCCAGTTAAACTATGTTCCTTCAAGTGGAAGAGAAATGAACTCAATCTTCAAAGTGATGATTGTAAAGCTGGGTGTTAATGAAGCACAACACTTTAACAGGTCTATCATGGCTCTTAAAATTACTGAAAGCTTTCAAGGATGCAGTAATCAGCCATCATAAACACATTCAGATGATATGGTGGTACCAACACAACATCTAGTGGTACTTGCTACCATGATTCACGTGGTTGGTGCTTCCACATTGATACATGTAAACATTCATCCTTGTTAGCTCTGACTGACAACTGTCAACTTTGAAACCCTGCCGAATCCATTAAAGTTAGACACAATCGTATCAACCTCCAGCATTTTTCCACCTGACACATGCCACTGCTGCTCAAACAACGATGCTCTATTGTGAAGTATTTGCAGCATTTGTTGCACAGTAGATCACAGTATGTTTCTTTGACTGTCCCTATTAAGTATGGTGTGCCGCAAGGTTCAATATAGGGCCCAATAGTTTTCTGCAGGTTTATTCTGCCATTAGTTGACATTATTCACCACATTAATTTATGTTAGAAGATACAGTATAGTTAAAGCATAAATATAAGCCCTTTACTTATTAATTATTTCTCAACTGCCTGACTGACCGTAACACTGGATGTCTCACTACAAGCTCCCACTGAACAAAAGACGGTCCAAACTCCGTTCATCTCGGCCCTTTCCCTGAGACGCAGATTAAGAAATAATATATTTTGGCGGCTCTGAATAATCCCTTCTTATAGCCCGTTTTAGAAGGGGCCCCAGACCTCTTCCCTCAGAGCCTGCCCACAGCCTCCCAGCTATAGGTCATTCTCGTTCAGCCCTGCATCACTAATGAGAGGAGAGCAGGTGTGCATCGTTAGGGGCCCTAAAGTCACGCAATGCTCTCCTTCAAATCACAAATATTGTTTGCATCAGAGCTGTGGCTTTTGGGCTGTATTTTTATTGGCTCATTCTTTTTTTTAGTTTTTGTCCATGTTTTATTCAGTACATAATATTTCAAAGACATTAGTATTGATGTTTCTTTATTTTATTCATCGCATGTAAATATACCCATTGTTTTGTTCCAGAATAGGATCTTCCAGCTGCGTTTGGGAATACAACTGGGATCTGTGTTCTCAGAAACAGTCATTTGCATCTACTGTATTCGCACCGCAGTGGTGGAACGAGCTCCCTGCCGATGTCAGGACCGCAGAGTCGCTCACCAGCTTCTGCAAAAGTCTCAAGACTCACTTGTTCAGAGTTCACCTAGACTCTGCATAGCCTCCCCCCTTACTCATTTATTGTATGTTGTACGTCCTTGCACTTAAAAATAGTTCTTAGCATTGTGTAGCATCTTATCCTAGCTATCTTGTGGTATACTATGAATGGGTTAACCTAGCGATTGTTAGTGCTCGGCACTTGGTTCTATGAACATCCTTACTGTACCGACAGCAATATATGCAATATGCAATAGAGCAGACATCCTCCCGGACTCAGTCACAGTGGAGGATGGAAGAGAGCATTGTCTGTTGTGTGGCATATATTACAGGGAGTGAGATGGAGGACGGTGGTTGTCTGGTAGCAACTCAAAGGAGATTCAAATCAAGTACACCAGCAGAAGCAGAGACTACCTAATCGAACACGCAAGGGATGTTGGGACACGGCTCCGCAGGAATGTTCACAGTTGAGTTGAGTGCAGGGTGGTTGGAGTGGAGGGAAAGAAGAAGAATATTCCGGATATGCAACAGACCTTCAAATCTAGCCTATTAAATGTTTTATTCAGGAAGGTGCAAGACAGATTAAATAAAGCATAAAAAGAACGAACAAAAAGATTTGATTTTTGTATTTATTTGGACAAATACATGCAGACTCAGTGTGTCCTGGCAAACAATATGCAGAAAGCAAAACCATGGTTAGTTCTAAAAGGAAAATAACTACAGGAAGGCAATGTTTTGTTCAAAGCGTAATCAAAGCCTATTTTTCCTGACTGGGCACAGTTGGAAGGGGAAAACTACCACAATACAGCGCACACCAATTAACAATTAACAAGAGCTTTCGACCTCGGCAAATCTTTAATTTCTCTTTTTCTTCGACGCATGGACACCAAAACAACAACAACGTGTTTCACCTCATCCTCTCCAAAGGACGCGACGGCTCTCTGTCACACGCTCTGCCGCATTAGCTCAGATTCCTTGGGTCCCATGCACAAGCCGCTGACTTACACGCTGATAAACAACGCAGGCGCCCGTTTTGTTTAGCGTCTCTGCCCCGTTCAGCCGAGCGGCCAACCGTGCGGCAGCTCTGCGCTCTGCGCTCACGAGTCACGCCTCGGCTCGGCTGTCACTCGGTAAACACCGGGCCGCGTTGAGACGATATCTGAACTTGAATAAGTGACACGGAAAGCCGGTCTGCTGAGACCTGAGGATCTAGACAGGGCAGAGAGGGAGATGGATGGGGGGGGGGACGATGTGATTTCATATCCATGCTGTGACTGTGAAAGACTTCCTGTGTGAGCCCTAAATGAAGCCTAATGAGTACAAGAGACACAGAATAGGAGTGATTACTGATATAATTCTCCCTGTGATATTACTTCTTTCAGCAGATTGTATGATCTTGGGTATTCCTTCAGGATTCTGTCAGTGTGATGTGTCTGCATTGTCGGGCACAATTAATTGATTCAGGTCTACTCATGACGGTGGTGATTCATTGATCAATATTACATGTTAATGAATCTCTTTAAGTAAGTGTTTAAAAGTGAGTGTGTTAAAGTGCTCTTTAATATTGAGAGCACCACTAAGTTAGTATCGTTAATCACTTCCCTTGTTCCTCCCCTCAAATGTGGTCTCCCGCTGTATAATCTTTAATGCTTCCCCCCCCACCCTCTCCCCTCCTCCAACCCTTCATCATCTCATCTTGGTTCCTGTCCTTCATCACACCTCCTCCTTCCCTCTGTCCCTCTCTTTCCTATGCCCTTGCTCTCTCTTTTTTTTAACTATTCCTACTTACTAACCCATCATCATCATCATCATCATCATCCTCATCTCTGTGTGTGTGTTGCTCTATCTTTCTGTCTGTCTGTCTGTCTGTCTGTCTGTCTGTCTGTCTGTCCCTCCCTCCTTCCCTCCCCTCTCTCTCTCTCTCTCTCTCTCTCTCTCTCTCTCTCTCTCTCCCCCCCCCCCTCTCTCTCTCTCTCTCGCCCCCTCCCTCCCTCTCTCTCGCCCCCTCCCTCCCTCCCTCCCTCCCTCTCTCTCGCCCCTCCCTCCCTCTCTCTCGCCCCCTCCCTCCCTCCCTCCCTCCCTCCCTCTCTCTCGCCCCCTCCCTCCCTCCCTCCCTCCCTCCCTCTCTCTCGCCCCCTCCCTCCCTCCCTCCCTCCCTCCCTCTCTCTCGCCCCCTCCCTCCCTCCCTCTCCCCCCTCCCTCCAGGGTGTCATGGCGGTATGTACCAGAGGAAGCTCTACAGGGAGCTGATGGTCAACTACAACCGCCTGGAGCGCCCCGTCCACAACGACTCGGCGCCCATCGTGGTGGAGCTGGGCCTCACGCTGCTGCAGATCATCGACGTGGTGAGACTGACTGACTGTCTGTCTGTCTGTCTGTTCGTCTATCCCTCTGTCTGTCTGTCCGTCTATCCCTCTGTCTGTCTGTCTGTTCGTCTATCCCTCTGTCTGTCTGTTCGTCTATCCCTCTGTCTGTCTGTCCGTCTATCCCTCTGTCTGTCTGTCCGTCTATCCCTCTGTCTGTCTGTTCGTCTATCCCTCTGTCTGTCTGTTCGTCTATCCCTCTGTCTGTCTGTTCGTCTATCCCTCTGTCTGTCTGTCCCGTCGGTTTTTCAAAATATCCGCCTATCAGCCTATCCGTCTGTTCATCTATCCCTCTGTCTGTCTGTCTGTCTGTCTGTCCGTCTGTCTGTCCGTTGGTGTATATCTTAGCTGGCTTTCGGGTTCACCGGTGAGTTCAATGTGCGTTTATTGGTATTTTACCAAGAGTCTCACACATTGAAACGGCCAGGCAACGAGAGCACAGAGCGGCGGCAGAGGAGGATGTGCGGAGGGTGAGGGAGAGATCAGAATCTTTTTTTATTTCTGGTAGGATTCCTTTGTCTCGTTGTTGTCGACGCTGCGAGCCACCGCCCCCCCCCCCCCCCCCCCCCCCCCCGAACCAAACAGAAAGAAATGTCATCTTTCAGTTTTCATTTCACTCTTCATTTCGGTTTTTCCCCTGTTAGGAGCGGCTCCTTTCAGGTCTGTCTGCTGTCACTCTCTCTTCTCCTTTCGAGGTCTTACTCTCTCTTTACTTGTTGGCAGCCACCGCATGTCATTTGAATGGCTTTAGGTATTATGAATGTCATAGTTATATACATTGTAGTTTACTATTGTAGGCCACACTACACAACAATAGACTGCACTGTAGACTATTAAACTTGGTTTATACAGGTGGCTGTTACTCCTAACACTAGCATGTGGATACAGTACAGGATACATTCTGACAGAGAGAGAGGAGATGATGAGGAGCTGATATGTTCTTCAAATGGATGACACTCCAGATGTCCTAAGGAGCGATACAATGGAATAAACTGGAGAACCAGGGAATTATTACCAAGCCAGATCCTTCCTCTCCAACTCGTACCCACAAGGCATCAGACAGCCATCTTCAATTTCACACAATGCCCCGATTCAGAGGCAAAAATAAACCCTAATCTTATTCACTTCCAAACGGCCACAAATGCATGCATATCCACGCAGCTGAGGATAAGATCAGTTAACAACAGTCTAAAGATAACTTGCTTCCAGGAGCTCCAGTCCTTGATGGTTAGATTCACTACCCTTTATTGTCTTTGTCCCAGTCTGCAGTAGCTTGTGATGGGTCACATTGCACATGCCCCCCCACAATGTCAGGAGGACCCGAGTTTAGAAGAAGGATTTACCACATATTGGGAAAACAGTGAAACACACTCAAACTCGGTTCTTGGTTCTATGAACTTGGTTCTATGAACATCCTTACTGTACTCTAGAGTGATATATTGTTGTTTATCTTCTGACATGTTTATCTTCTGTTGTTTATCTTCTGACAAATGTAATTATTGTAAGTAGTTTTGGATAAAAGCGTCTGCTAAACGCCCTAAATGTCAATTCAAATGTAACTACACCTACAGATAGACAGCAACACACTGGACTCGAACCAAAAACCTTTGGGCTGGGAGTCACACTTACCACCAGCCTATCCGGCTCCCTCCACGTTTTCTTATCTTGTGCTTTTCCTTTTCTCACTTTGTTTCTTGCCATCAGCACATTACAGTATTAAACCGAGTCCTACCACATTAGGGTATACGTTTGCTGTCAGACCCCATCTGGTGTGCGGCTCCTCACACGTCTGCCCTCCCCCTGGCCTCCCATCGCCTCCGTACGCCTCCGCCGCACCAGAGCGCTTTTAATGCACCTATCCGCTCGCTAAACTACACACGGCCTGTCAGCCCTTCCCTCCCGGGCGCTCATCCAAGAACCACCAACCGTCACCGCCCCCCCTCCCCCCCCCCCCCCCCCCCCGCCCCGCATGTCTGGAGACAGGCCCCCCCACCACCACCGCTGTGTCACAGGCCTGCTTACGTCTCCAGCATGATAATCGTAGCAGCGTGTTAATAGCATAATCGAGTGACGGGAAGATGCCACTGGTGCTCTGAGCTATGGCAGCTGATGAGTACTCTGTGAAGATTGATCGTTATACGGTTCCGATTGGTTAAGCAAACCAAAACAACCTGAGGCATTAAATAAGGTTTGGTAAAATATATAAATGAAACAGACGAAAATGTGAACTTATTTGAACTGCTGCCATCATTTTAATAAAAAAACCTGTAGCCTAGTTTACAATAAACTTCTCCACAGACCAAGTCGATTTAGAGAGAACAAAATCCTCAGATTAGAAGTGACATAGTGCAGGTTGAATGCACTCTTTGATAATTGCATTGTTTAATCTACACAGTGCCTCTAACTGATGCGAATTTGCACAGCGCTCTCCCTAAAGACAAAAGCCAAAGGATCAACAAACAAAAGTGTATTACCGTGAAACTAAACTTTAATCACACGGCCGGACGTTATCATCGTGACCTACAAACAGAGAAGCTCATCCTCAAATTCAAGGTGCAATTAGCAGATAAGCAGCGTCCCTCTCTCTATGGCTCTCAGCATGCGGCTCCGTGAGTACAAACCTGGTGTCGGTGGCTATGAACGGCCCGGGGAGGAACAGGCTAAAGATAGGTAGCGGAGGATAGCGTGTTCCTCTCCGTGGGTAAACAGACACAGTCCCAGCCAGCTGCTGCGTTCGGTCTCTCTCTCTCTGCTGTCGTTCAGGCACTGACTCTATGATGGGCCTGGATGTGCTTTTCTCTGGTAACGTTTGTTGTTTACAACGTTTCTGCTAGTAGGCAGTGAAGGTATTGTTTTGTGGCGTGTTTTGGGGACAGGGGCTAAATCAAGGCCATGATAAAGGTGTGCCTTTGTAGGGGAGTTTGCTTACCCTTATAGAGACAGATTTGAATGCAGAACAATTGTTATTATAAATATCTAACAGATTTCAAATGTTGTTTTATTGCATCGTTTTGTGTTTTTCGCCACTATGTTGTGGTCTTGGGGGTGTTTTGGTGAATAGTGTAAATGGCTTGTTTGACCTGACTGTCCATCTGGCCCTGATTAGATCGCCACTATGGAAATGAGGACAGACAGGGCCGTGAGTGTGATGGGAGGACATGCACACACACACACACTCACACACACACACACACACACACACACATATGCAGGCCAATTAGTTAGAAAGTTCCATA
>NC_140273.1:1389263-1411763 GCF_964030765.1 Micromesistius poutassou | reverse complement strand
TACAACTGACGACAAATAACAATGGCATGGCAACAACAACAATACAACAATAGCCCCATTAAAAGAGCATTGCTCTGGTCTGAACGTGACTTGCCAGCTGTGTTTCCAGGGGACATTGTGAGTGGAGCAGACTGCTCTGCTACTCTCTTCCGTTCGCCCGGGGGGTCAGAGTGGTAGTTTACCATCCATCTTCGACGCCTCCTCTTTAGTCTCGTGAGGTAATGTAATGGTGTCCCTCCCGGTCTGTCTTTCCCTTCCAGGATGAAAAGAACCAGGTGATGATCACCAACGCCTGGCTGCAACTGGTGAGTCCGTCTGCGGGCCATTTCGTCACGCCGTCACTCCATCAGGTTTTCAATTTCCTCTCAGAGTTCACTTTGAGACAAACTTTGGGCAAAACTGCGCCTGTGTGTGAGCTGGAATATAGTCAAAGTTTCATTTTACCACTCCTTTTACCACCCTCTCTGCTTAGGACATACCGGGTGCAGAATTGCAGTTTGTATTCATGGCCATAGACGATTGTGCAGACATTGTCTGTAGATGTGTGCCATTTAATACTGGCAACTTGCTCGTCCCATTTGGTGACAGCTAATGGGGATCTTTTTAAACAATAAACAGTAAACAATACAGGCAATGTTTTTTGTCTTAATGTACGAGGCGTTCCATTATTGGCAATTTCCAAAGCTCTGAATTATTGATTGTTTTTTCTGTGAGTTTGTTTCTATTTGTGCATTAGTTAAAGTTATGATCTATTAACATCCACACACACACACACACACACACACACACAAACTGGATATTGGAGAAACGTTAAATAAACATCTCTGAGTCCCCAAGAATTGTAGATGTAATAAGAAATCCATTATTGAGGATTTGTCATGCTGGTATTTGCCGTGCTGTTGTGGCTCAGCAGACTGCATCCTATGGCTCACAATCTGACATGGGCTTCGGATGGAATGAATGGATTCAGGTGGTGGTTAAATATTTAACTATTACCTGCCCTAGCATCTTGTACAGCCAGTTCACATTAACGACTGGGAAATGTTGCTTTGACAGCATAATGCATTAAAGATGATTAAAGGCTTTGCTGATGGACCTCCATTCTTTCACTGTCCCTTAGATAACTTGGTTATTAATCTTGGTTCAAAAAAAGACTTCTTCCTGGATTAAGCTGTCGTACTGCATATAGCACGCTCATTAGGCTGTAGCACAGTATTGCACGTCTGATTGTTAAAGGCTATGGGGTTGTTCGGTCATAAACTAATGAAGCTAGATCAACATTGTCCCCATTACAGATGGTGCCGCAGTAAGATTTAGGGGTGCTATCAACCACTGACTGGACATTCATTTGACGTTTTTTACGAACTGACTATTTCAAACACTAATCTCTCCGACAGACTCTCTAGCCTTCAGCTTGAGGGAATGTCACACTCTCCACTCTATTTTCATTAAATTAGTGACACTTGAAAAAACAATCTCTAAAAAAAAAAAAGCAGAAATCCCTTTATTACACAGATGTTACCTCGTAACATAATATTCGGCTAATCTGTTCCTGGCACCAGAGCGTTGTGTTGGCCTCTTTAGCTAGCTGGCTGGCTGATATCTGGGTTATCGTAGCCAATGAGACATGAAAAGATACGACTTTCTAGTAGCCGACCACAAGGGGCACAACATGCCAAATGCAGCGTGTAAGAGATTATCTGCATGACCGGAAACATATGTCCCACAACGTATGGACATTTAAAGTGGATTGTTGCTATTGGATGATCTGTCGTATAAGTGAATCATTAATTAGCAGCTGCATGGTTTTACATTTGGGGAATCAAAGCTGCATGATCTTTACTAAACAGTTTTACAGCACAAAGACTAATTTACTCTGGGATATGTGCTATATAAACTTGGATATGTGCGATATAAACTGGCATCTGTTCTATATCAACTGGGATATGTGCTTTACACTCTTGGATATGGTATGTATGTATGTATGAGGATTTCAAATCCACACAGCTCTTTGATGCATTAAAAGTGTGAGGCGTTTAATCACACAGCAGAACACCCCAATCAGATAAAGCCAAACTAGGACACACACGTCCTGTTTACTAAGAGGAAGGACTGTTGTCGTCGTGTTTACATTGATGCACTCCAGCTGTCACCTGCTAAACCAATCAACGGAGAACACACCCACTCACAACAAGTCCTCACACAATCACCAACGAAAGCCGCTCCACGATAAATGAAGACGGGACAGACGGATTAACCGGCACAAGAATATAAACTCAATGATAAACCTGACAAGGCACAAAATATGACGACGGCTAGCACAGGCGCATGCAAAGACTCAGCTGTGTCCCTGAAACGCATGAGTCTGCCTAAAGTGAGCAAGCAGGAGTTAGTGCCAAGTTGGCAAGGACGTATTGTCCTGCTTTGATGTCATAGCCAAAGATACAGAGCACAGCAACGGCCAACAGTAGTAGACTAATAGCCCCGCCAATGAGAGGCGGTTTATCTTCAGTGGAGCGGCTTGAAGGTGGAAGATGTATTCTGGTACTTTCTCCCTGTCTTGTGGTTAGAGTATAAGTCAAACCAGCAGCAGGATGGAAGTTTGTTTCACAACACTTTGTTCACGAGCCACCTTGGGCCGTGGCTATGCAGGAGCCGTGTGTCGGTGTCCCCGTGTTGTTTTCTGAAGTGAAAAGTCTTTCAAGTCGCCCTGCTTTCGGTGCTAGTAGCAGTGTGTCTGCCAAACCTGGCAACAAAAACAAAACGAGGAAGTTGGACAGGACTTATAAGTGAGACGGCCAAGAGAGACGGGTTGTTTGAGGACATTATACCGTTTCACTGTTTCTTCTTCACTGGCTCGGATTAGAAGGTCTGAAGCTGCATTGATGTCTGTGTGATTAACAACAGTGAAATGTTTGCTATTGCAGCTTTTAAAACGCTCTCCCTTTCAACGTGAATCTGGTTGCCCTCATTCACGGTACTTGTTATAGCTTGTCTCTTCTTCTTCGTTGCAATTAACAGCCTTGTTGCCTCTGTTCTTCCCTCTGTCCTCTTCTGACTCTATCCTCCACGTCCTCTCCTCAGTTAAATGAAATTCAATTAAATTTTATTAGTATAGCGCTTAATCACAGGTCCAGTCTCAAAGGGCTTAACAGGCTGTGTGTTTATGACGCCCCCCCTGACCCTAGCCCCCCAGAGGGCCAGAAATGACTCCCTTTAATCAGCAAGGAAGAAATCTTGAGGAGGAACGCAGAGTGGGGGACCCCTCCCTCCAGGGATGATCAGGAGTGCAATGGGCGCCGTCATTGACATACATACATACATACATACATACAGACATACATACATACATACATACAGACATACATACATAACGTTTTTAATCAGTGATGGGGTGCTGGCTGGTTCACCGTGAGGAGAGTCGAGGCGCCCAGTCACCGCAACACGCTAAAACAGACAATAATGAATTAGACGGGGAAAGTGCACACAGAAAATGTACTACACTTCTGCTAATTGAGTGACTCTTATCTGCAGCACTGGACGGATGTGTACCTGATGTGGAACCCGGAGAACTACCCAGGGGTTCAGACCATCCGCTTCCCCTCCAGCCAGGTGTGGGTCCCAGACATCCTGCTGTACAACAGGTACGGCGGCCTGCTCCACCGCTCCCTCACTGCAATCATCCTCCTCTCCGTCATTTCACTGCCATCGCTGCCTCTTCCTCACTTTTACCTGATCTCGTTTTGTCCTTCGATCTCTTTGCACCTCCTCTCCTCCCCTCCTCCCTTCTCCCTCGGCTCCCTCCCCGATCGCTCCCGTTTTTTCTTCTGGTGTCTGCTCGTCTGATGTATAACCTTCCGTCTCTTCTTCACTCCCCCACTGTCTTGTGTAATGACTCTCTTTGCTTTTTTTATATACTCATTATTCCGCTCTCCTGTCCTCTCATCTCCTTACCTCACGGTGAGCACTGCTGGGATTCCACCTGCTCTCTTGTTATTTCCCAATCACTTCTCTTTCTCCTGCTCCGGCGTACCTATGTTACCCATTAAACGTGCATTAGTCACTGAGCTGGCTCTGTGGAGGATTGGCTGTATTGTCTCTTTATTACATGGATAGATTGCCAGCGTTCTGTTTACCCTTCACACTGGGAAAGAAAACACAAACAGTCTCCACATTTCCAATTTCATCCCTGGCTAGAGCCTCACCTCTAATGAGATGATTGAGCTGATTGCCTCAGGGAGGAATCCAACTACAAGTCCCTGGTGGGCTTCGGGAGGTGTAGCTGGGTTTTGTATAATAGCCACTGGTTAGTGGCCTGTTAAAAATGTGATGTGCTAAATGGCTGGAAGACAAATGTCTGGATTTATTAGCCGGTGCGCTAGTCTAGTGACGTGGGGTACGATGAACCCGGAGTAAATTGGATTAATTGGATTATGTGGGGACAGATGTGACCAGACTGATGACCAAGATAGTGCGGATTTAAGGGACGGCCGCAGTAGAAAACCCTGAGGAAGAGCTTCGTCTCAATTAGAACATCAATCTGCAAGGAAAATACATTTTCCCCCGAAAAACCATCTATTTTGCTTTGATGGTAACGAGGGCGAGACAAGGCGATACGCGTGTCCGGGCGGGTGATTGATGGAGCCTGCACAGTGTCGCCTGCTTCAAGGCGACTTGAAGATTCTGTGGGGGTGAGGGGTCGATTGAGATAGATGTGCAAGTCTGAGTGTCTTCTGCCGTCACGTGTGTTGCAGTTGTTGTCATGAGCATGAGACAACGAGGAAGGGACGGGTGTGGCGGTGAAGGAGAGCCATTCATTACCAGAGGAGGAAAGTGAGGGGAGTGATGATACAGGACATGAGGCAGCGTTACCGCGGCCATCAATGACGTTATAATCCAGAAACAGGAGTAGATTGTCACGAGATCGCTTGCTCAATGCGGTACACGCAAATCATAGGTGATGTTTATGTCTTTGTTTTATACCGTTTCAGGAGTCAAATGTCTTAATATACTCTTTGAATTAAATAATAATGAATATATCATATCATAACGACAGGTTTACTCCTGTCAGGGTTACTCCTTTGGTTCATTTGGTTTTGGTACTGTGTTTTCTTTACTGCAAGTTAAGTGAAATAAGTGTGACAAAGGTTAGATTTTGCTTTTCCGATTTTGAGGCCAAGGCAGAGTGAAGATAGACAAGATGGTGTGTTCTTCCTCCAGAGCTCTGCCACACTTAACCCCATCATTATTCTGCCCCTGGCATCATCCTCGCCCCTAGTGAGGCTTGCTGTGTGATGTTAAATGGATGAGTTCACAGGTCAAAGGCAGCCGTGGTACGTCTGCATTTATTGTACAAATTTACCCAATTCTACAATTCCCGAGAAAGTTAACGGAGGGCAGCCTCAGGTTCATTATTTATACTGCCAAAAGATTACGGTTAGGGTTATTAAACAGAACCAACAAGGCTCAGTAGGTCGGTTTTGAAGATATTGGAGCGTGTGAATAGAATGAGACGTACCGGTTAAACAAGTTATTTTTCTACACAGCATTCCAAAGCTTTTATTTATCGTTTACTTTAATGCCCAACAAACCTCATACATCAACTTCATACACACCACACTCACCCACCCACTACCCTCACCCCCACACACGACAGGTGTTGAATGCATGAATATAATCCGAGGATCTTCTTAGATGAAGATCATTCACCCCCTTCGGTCCCCCATCTCTTTGGATCTGCATCTCCCCCTCAATTCCTCTCATTGAGTTTCCCGGTCTGCATGCCCTCACACGACGCTTCCTGTTCCTGTGTGCGCCGTGTCTGTGGTTTCACGTCGTGCTTCTGTCCCAACCACAGTGCAGATGAGCGCTTCGACGCGACGTTTCACACCAACGTGCTGGTCAACTCCTCAGGAGCCTGCCAGTACATCCCTCCTGGTGAGAACATCTCCTGCCGCAAGTTCCTCATGCCATCAACAAACATGCGAACCCTTGTCAGCCAAGCCGAAAGGTTCTCGGTTTGATCCCAGACGTCCGTGATGTACCTGTAGTAGAAGGATGTAGACCTTCCGGTGTTGCTAGGGAGGAGGCTGTGGTCTCGAACACCAAAACATTAACATACACAAAATCAGCTGCGACTTAAAAGTCGTAGCTGCAAATCTATTGGTCGGCGCGTTACGTCATGTGGCAGGTCAAAGTTGACATGATTTAAACTTTGCCGCCAGTCCCCTCCATGGAAAACCACCACGTGGTCCAGAGTATTGCCCCTCTCTTCCCTGAATTAGGGTTAGAGTGGGTCACACACGATATCAGTGAACAGTCCTCATCCTATCCTCCTTATTAAGTTGCTTTGGAGCAATAAAAGCAACAAACAGTAGATGGGAGGTCTGTTGTGGCCCCTGAGTCGCCCTCATGGCTCTTCCTGCCTTCCAGGGATCCTGAAGAGCACCTGTTACATCGACGTGCGCTGGTTCCCCTTCGACGTGCAGAAGTGCGACCTGAAGTTCGGCTCATGGACGCACAACGGCTGGCTGCTGGACCTGCAGATGATGGACGTGGACATCTCCACCTACATCCCCAACGGGGAGTGGGACCTCGTGGGTGAGGATGACCCCCAACTATACCCCAGACAAAACCAGGTTTAATGAGCTACAGAGAACGGGCTCCACGGAGCATACATCACGAAATACACACCCCAGCCACAAACACGCCACCACCCCCTAACCCCACCCCCTACCGATGCTCAGCTCAGCATGGCAAGATAAGATAAGACTCAATTCACTACTAGCACCGCACAAATATCTGTGTTGCAAATATCAGTTTCTTTGGAATGGAATGTTATATTCACAAATATAATTTTAAATAGTTTTTATTCAAAATGACAGCATATAAATAAATAAAACCAATACAATAAAGTAACAAATGCCATGTTTGTTTAGACAACAGAGTAAGATTGTGGTAGAATATGTGGATTCAGACAGCCAATCAGCTTCACGGTGGAGACAGAGTGGAGGGCTGGTTCAGTGGACGGTGGAGACAGAGTGGAGGGCTGGTTCAGTGGACGGTGGAGACAGAGTGGAGGGCTGGTTCAGTGGACGGTGGAGACAGAGTGGAGGGCTGGTTCAGTGGACGGTGGAGACAGAGTGGAGGGCTGGTTCAGTGGACGGTGGAGACAGAGTGGAGGGCTGGTTCAGTGGACGGTGGAGACAGATTTCTCCGCTGGTCATCCTTCAATTTCTGATGTGCCGCTCTGATACGGGTCTGTCCCTTGATATCACACACACGTAGAGACAGACACACACACAGACACGCAGACACAGACACACACACAGACACAGCTCCCCATCTGGCTGGAGAGGGGGCTGTGGGTGGTGACAGCTGGCCCACAACGGTTCACTTATTTCAGCCACAACACAGACAGCGAGCCTGGTCCGTCTCAAGTTGTGGTGCCGCCCACCGTGACCTTGCCCACACACTGTCCAACTCTTCACATCCCATCCAGTCAAACATAACATTCACAGACTCCAAGATCTCTCGGTTACGCCACGGTGTCGTGACCGACTCGTTACTCAACGACCATTTAAGACAATTCTGTAACACTCTATATTAAAGACCGGGTAAACCAAATTCAGTATTTTTCTTCTTATCATATTAATTAGGCCTTAAATGTGTCCCTCAAAACATGTAAAAAATATTTTTCCCATTCATCATTTCCTTGAGGAGCTAGGCCTCAGAGAATGTTCTGTGTGCAGGTTTAAAATGGGCGGGTCTACATCGAGGACCGCGTTACGTAAAGCGGTCATACTCACATAAACCCGCCCCCTGCTGTCCATTTTCAGCTTTGAGATTGGGAGGGGCTGGACCTCTCCGGTGATGGGCGTGGTTTCCTGGCCTGCAGCGCACACGCCCCCACCGTCCTGAGCCTGGGGTTACTGCTCATTTTTCATCAACTTTGAAGCATAATTTTATATACTTCGCGATTTTTTTAGTCCTTCAAATTTGGCAGGGTGGTTAATAATATATTTTCCTGTGGTATTATAAACTCAAAACCCATAATTATTCTTGGTTTACCCGGTCTTTAAGGTTCACATATTAACCATATTTATTAAGTGTTCTTAATGGAGAACAACTATTCTTGTGGTATTACCACCTTAAAAGGCCCATACTGAGCAAAGCATATTAAGATTGTTATTCTTATATTATTGTACAACTGCCTTACTTACTATCAATAACCAGTAATTAGGTTATTAAGGGGAAAACTTAGTTAACAGCATAGTAGTTGCAGAAAATGGTTATGCAGAATAAGGCATTAATAAGTGCTTTATAATGACGAATGAAGAAAGAGCCAATAAGCTACTAATATGCTTGCCAATGAGCAACTAGTTAATGGAGAATATGTGTACCTTAATATGAAGTGTAACCGGCGATTCAACCAAAGTGCGTAGTAAATAAAAAAAAAAAGAATTATGAAACGCACTGCCTCTCCAACACAGCACACACTCTGTCGCCTGGCTCCAGCCCAGCACACAGTTAGTTAATCACCTTGAGCGGCACTACCTTGGTAGGGTGGTTATGATTGAGGTCTCGGTCCGGCTTGAGAAACTCCTCCGCAGTCACTACATTGTGGAAGAGATTTCTGTCATTCAATTACTCTGAAAGGTCAAGTCATCAGGACACGTTGAGCACTGACTGGAACATGTGTGCTTGCGGACACACACACAAAAGTATGTTTGTATACATACACACACATGTACGGTCACACACATGTACGGTCACACACATGTACGGTCACACACATGTACGGACACACACATGTACGGACACACGGACACACACACACACACACCTCAGATTAAAGCTCTCACACATACAAGCACATACACGCTCTGTTGATGTTTAATCAGCGAGAAAGAAGAAACTTCCTGTTTACTGATTTTGCAGTGATTGTCAGAAATCCATCAGTGGAATCATTTGCCACCGGCATAACATGACTTAGATTAGAGAAGGAGGACAAGCACACACACCATCCATCTCACACACACACATACACAATCCATCTCACACACACAATCCATCTCATACACACTACCATTTTTCGTTTCTCTTCTTTGAACAGCCTAAAGTATTATTGACAGTCATGTCCTTCCTTAATTTGAATTGGATAAATACAACACCGGCTTTTTTAGTAACTGAATTACAGCCATAAAAATGAAGGACGCGCAGACATAAAAACTGCTGTGGTGAAATATGGCTCGCCCTAGAGCAGCCCACCTGCTCATGATGCTAAATAAACACTGGGCGCAGATAGCGTTATTGACACTTTCCACCGTTTCCCCACTGGCCACGGTCTTCTTGCAGTCTACACTCTGAATGTGTATTGATCCGTCTCTCACCGATTGCATACGAGGTCACCTCACAAAAGCTCATTACAAGCGAGCGTCTCCCCCCTGAAGCCAAAGGCCGAACTGCTGCTCTGGTCCCACTAACCGCCCTTCCCACCGAGCGACTCCTCTGTACTTCTGACCCCCTCTCCTCCCCCCCCCTCCTCCGCCCGGTCTTCCAGGCGTGCCGGCCAAGCGCAACGAGCTGTACTACGAGTGCTGCAAGGAGCCGTACCCGGACGTCACCTTCACCGTCACCATGCGGCGCCGGACCCTCTACTACGGCCTCAACCTGCTCATCCCCTGTGTGCTCATCTCTGGCCTGGCGCTGCTCGTCTTCCTGCTGCCCGCCGACTCTGGGGAGAAGATCTCCCTGGGTACGGAGCCTCACACCACACACACACACACACGTCACATGGAGCAAGAGCTTTTAGAAAGGGCCTTGATGTTACCACCAGGTGATGATAGCAATCACGAGCCACTCGGTAACAGACGGTGGAATGATGGCCACTCATGTTTGATCAGGTGGTAAAGTAGGGACCCTTTCATATGAAGTGGCTCATCTTTATAGTCACACTTCACCCAGCAGCCCCCCCCGTCCCACATTGTCTACACTCTGGAACATCATGTGAGCTGCTCAGCTCCTATACAGCAATGGAAAGTATACAGACTTGCATATGAACAGAAGCCTTTAGACACTTGATTGTAAATTAGATACTCATAAGCTGTTGGGAGGATATTTTTATTCAAATGGAATTGCTCACTGAAAAAACTAGTTTTAACTGTTATTGGGAATGATTGTAACACTATAAAACAATGTCAAAATTAAAATACAATAGACTAAATAACAATTAAAAGATAATATTCAATGATCATTTGATTACCAAGTAAGAATTGCAACCTAAAAACAAGTGTGCCTGAATTTCACATTCCCCTGCATTTCTAGCAAAAACTGCATGAACACAAATTAGTTAAAAGTTTATTCATGAAGCAACAAGTGGTAGGTCTCGGATCAGGCAGACTTGATTTAAAGCGCCTTGTTGGTCCTCCTGCCCTCTAGTGGATAGATTAAAAAAAATAATCAGAGTAAACATGTGCTCTAGATGATTAAAAATACATTTAATAACCAAACGTAAACTGACATCTAGAAAATTACTAAGCAACATGGGGCTGCTTGTGGTTAATTAAATGTGGCAATGCATTAATTATGGTAGCCTACTGACACTTGTCAGAGTGAATTATTTAAAGACTCATCTTCAGGCCATGCTTAGCCAGGTCAATACCGTTTTTAGCAATACGGCCATTATAGCTCCAAACCAACTAAAAGTGAGTGATCAATACTGAATGAGGTGAAGGTACTAATACATCCATCACTCCAGGCCAGTCTGGGTATCTGCACGACTCCCCAGTGTCAAACCACCCAACTGGAAGCAGAGCCTATTTCAATAGTGACAAAACTTTAAGGGCTTTCAAGTGGCAATAAATGCTGTTGACAGGAGCATCCTACAGGAAAATTATTTCAATTAGAGCAGCTACAAAAGACCAAGATAGATCACCAAGTTCCTAAAAAGTAACATTATGAAGCAAAAGGTGGCTTCCAGGAGCATAGGAGTCACTGCACCTAAAGGCTAGCGTTTTAAAGTCTGAAAGCAAACAGCTTCCTCCCCTAAGAGAAGTCCCATCATTCCACAAGCATCACCTGGTTCTCAGCACCACGGCCACACTGCTGCACGTCAAGCACCTGCCAGAGAAGAGTGCTGTTGGCCTAGAAGAGCCTCATTGTTACTGGATATCAAGTGAGGTTGGACCAGGAAATAACTGATATTGATCATTAAGGACCGAAAGACCTTCATCAAGTGGGGCTGGACCCCAAGACGGTCATGATATGGGTCATCAAGTGAGACTGGACCAGAGGACTTTAAGGGTAGGGTACAGTGCATCATGGTCCTAGAAAAGTGTGGTATGGTACATCAAAGTGAGACTGGCACAGGTCATCATGGTAGAGAAAAGAGGGGCTGGACCAGAAGAGCATCATGTACAAAACACGAAAGTGGGGCTGAACCAAAAGATACTCTGATCAGAGCACAAGAACCACCAGAGAAAAGCAGGGTCAGGCTTCACCAAGCGGAGTCAGACTACGAAAGAAACAGTTCTTTACGATGCCGACAGACGTCCCATATAGTTGAATATCTTCCTGTAGGCCAGGGTTCTGCTAGATAGTTCTCCCCCGGTTCCCTGTGCCATAGCGGTTCCCCAGTGGGCTCTGTCATAACAGACGCTTCAGTGTACCCGTTTGTCGCCACAGTTACCAGGGCCTAGTCTCAGTGTACGGTGGAGGTAGTCGTTGCTCTGGGGGGGGCCAAAGGGGCCCCCCCACGAGTCAAGACAGTCACCTCATCAACACAAGTCATACAAAACAACACACTTACACTCAATGAAAACACATTTAGCAGTAACATCCATAGCAGGTTTAAGAGTAAGGTAGGACGTAGAATTTTACTGTAAAGTATGACAAAACACTTTTGTCATATGTGGATTTTTAGCTTTAGCTGAGTTTGTATTGGTCTCTTAAGTAAAAGTTACTTTGATAAATGTGGTCAGTTTTTGCTGCTATAAAACAAAACACATTTAGGGACTAGAAGAAGTGGCCAGTACTTTGGAGTGAAATTACAACTGTGTGGATCCCATGTGTGCAGTGAACAAATACACACTTGGGCTCAAAAGCCCAAGCCACAGCTAAACATATCCATCCATCCAGCTCATGAAATAAACATGACGTTACTCACTGCGGCATCCCTCGCTGAAGCTAACCACTGGTGGCCACGTCTGGATCGTTTAAACACACACAGACACAAACCAGCAATGACAGTGACAGGAGCCGAAATCACAGACCGCAGCAAACCACTCTGAACAATAAGAGAAACAAAAGACAGCATCAAAAGTAAAACACATGAGTCACCAAGGAATAAAACAGTGGAAGACTTACCAGCTGGGTCACGCTACATGCAGCCTTCACAAACAATGGAGGCCAGGGAGATACTCAACCACCCCAGCTGTGTCTAGTTAACATAATTGCCCAACTGCATTGACCAATCACGGTCACTGGACGCAGGGGAGAGGGCGTGGCATTAATTAGGTTTCAAGCGAGCTGATTGGGTGCTGCTATATTGGGGCTGGGAGCATGTCTGATTGACATGTCAATCCGATGCCGCTGTCATCAAAAAGGGCTTTGTCATGACCGCCTCCATTTTGGAAGCATATGAGCATTGGAATGCTAGTGATTATGTTAGTTAGAAGATATATTATTTTGGACATTGTTTAGTAATTATGCGTGAAATGATTGGTCATTATGGGGAGAAATTGTTGTGTTTGAAACTGCCAAAGCATTTCTCACGCGTAACGAGGCAAAATAAAGTTTTTATTAGCCTAGGTAACGGTACGTTTTGCAGTCGCTGTAGTCCTCTCAATATGGCCGATTGTAGCCAACCAAAAATCCCCATGATGCTCTCTGATGTAAAAGCCCTATGTCAATAATATGATGATATGATATGTACATGATATGTATCAATATAGGTAGACATTAAAAAACAATAAATTAAATAAAAGTAAATAAAATGCAATGCAAGGAATGACCATTTGACGCACACTTCAGGATCTCCTCTGGGATTCTGAGACCCTCTCAAAGCCTCAGAGCCACCATCATATACTCCTGTTGAGTAGCTGTGGATTAGCATGTGCTCCCGGTTCTGCTGAAGGCCAGATGAGATTCAGATCAATGGCTCCCTATATCAATAGAACATTAATAACCCAGACCAATAAAACGCCACCTGGCCGCTCTCTGAAATGCCAGGGTGAATCGGGGGCGCAAATTCATCTTTATTTCCATAATCGTTTTCCCAGCTTGCTTGCTTTCATGCTTTACAATTGCTGTAGCGATCGGTGTACCATTTTATTTTGCAGCGATAAAATGGTGAAAACATGATGAGCTCCTAGCGTCGCGTCGCTAATGTATTCCTATGGAGTCGAGCGATCGAGCCCGACCTAGCGTCGATGCTATCCTGGGCGTAGCGCAGCGCTCGGATACTCTCTTTCAACTTCAACCCTGTTGATGTTGACCTTCTCTAGAGCGTCCCATCAGATAACAGCTTTGTTTCACGTTTTAAAACCATCAGAATGTGAATGGAAACAGCTCTCGTTATTTCAAAAGCTGAGTAGCCTATTTATCTCCACTGTGTTTATGAGTATAAATGTGTATCTGTGTGTGTGACTTTCTCTCTCTCTGTCTGTGTGTGTTTGTCTGTGTGTGTGTGTGTGTGTGTGTGTGTGTGTGTGTGTGTGTGTGTGTGTGTGTGTGTGTGTGTGTGTGTGTGAATCTGTGTGTGTGTCTCTCTCTCTCTCTGTCTCTCTGTGTGTCTTCCTCTGTCTCTCTGTCTGCAGGTATCACAGTGCTGCTCTCCCTGACCGTCTTCATGCTGCTGGTGGCTGAGATAATGCCGGCCACCTCCGACTCCGTCCCTCTCATTGGTAGGCATCCACACGGACAGACGGACAGAGGGGCGGGTGAACACAGACACCTGACAGGCGGCCCGACGGACAGACAGATGGACGGGGAAGACAAATGTTTATTTATACTGACAGATTGACCGACAGACATTCAAACAGAGACATGGACACCCAGAGAGATAGAGAGAGTGAGGGAGAGAGGCAGAGATAGAGAGACAGAGGGAGATAGAGAGAGAAAGAGAGAAAGACAGAGAGCCAGAAAGAGATTTAGAGAGAGAGAGAGAGAGAGAGAGAGAGAGACACACAGACAGAGAGAGGTGAGAGAGAAAGCGAGATGGACTGGCTGATACAGATCAGGTTTTTAAACAGACAGCTGGACAGGCGGGCCGACACACTGAGAGTGATCAACAAGACGCCTGTCCTGGTTTATAGACCCAGCGGTGAAAGACTCCCCAGCTCTGTGCAGACTGATATCAGGTGCTGCTTGAATACGGGAAGAGACGGGGAGCTGCCAAAGCAGTTCCAGATTAGGCAGATGTGAATGCTTTCCCTATTGGCTGTCAGCGTGCTGCCAGAAAGACAGATAGCCTGTAGGACACCATGCAATGATGTAAAGAATGAATACCCAGACACACCACGGGTGTGTGTGTGGGTGTGAGTGTACTGTATGTGTGTGTGTGTATGTGTGAAAGTCAAAGTCAGCTTCATTGTCAATTTCTTCACATGTACCAGACCATACAAAGGAATCGAAAATATGTTTCTCACTATCCCACGGTGAAAGAGATAGGCACAAGAGACAGGCACAACGGGCACAGATGTGTGTGTGTGTATCTGTCTGTGTGTGTGTGTGTGTGTTCAGAATCTTAAAGACTTTACCCACACATACTGACATATACACACAAACAACTGTACATGCACACAAGCACAAACACACACAAGTATTCACACACAAGCGCGTCTGACAACTCACTTTAAATGTATGAAAAGCCTACTGCTGATAGATGTGGTGTTTTAAAAAGACACAAAGAGAAGGGAAGAGAGAGAATTCATTTAGCTGCTTATTGAAGTAAAAACAATCCATTAGCACATTCCCCTTCATGGGAACAGACACGTCAATACACTACAGAGCGAGCGCAGCCGCGAGATGAGGGATGTAATTAAATGCTCATCAAATTTCATTTTCTCTGTTCAGAACTCATTTAGGCGTGTCATTTCAAGCATAACCTCGCCATCAATCACTGTTCTTTCTTTTGTTGATATGTGTGCCTTTTTTCAAAGGCAGTTGTTTTTTTGTGTGTGCCCCCGTTCTGTTTGAGAGTGATTTCCCATGACCTTGTGATTATGTAAATGATAAATGGTAAATGAACTGCAATGAAATGCATTCAGACACCGCTTTTCTAATCAGCGGCCACTCAATGCGCTTTACAATACTGCCTAACGTTCACCCAGCAGTCAGGGTGAGGGCGTCTTGCACAGGGACACCTCAACACTCTGCTAGGAGGAGCCGGGGATTGAACTAGCAACCTTCCGGTAACCGGCCAACACCGCTCTACCTCCTGAGCCACATGCTGCCCATTATGTAGCTTTTGTAACGTGGTCACGTGATCTGATCAACGGAGGGGCTGTAGATGTTGTGGTTTTAATCAGTGCTGATGGACCTATTGGGTCTCTGAGTCTCGGTGGCTGAAATTCTCCCCAAAGGTTAACCCGACTGAGGGACTGACTGACTGACCACAGCGGGGATGGTGGTCCTTTCTCAAGGACCTCAGAACAAACAGCACTGAGTGCAATTCATTAAATCCATTCAGACGCACAGCGCACTCATTACAGCGTCCAGCTGTGTGTTGAACACGATATGCAGGGACCAAGGCCACAGCCAGGGATTAGGAACTCGAGAGGTCCAGAATTCTTTCTTTAAATGGAGCTTATTTACTGCATTTCTGGATGAGAAAGATTCATACCAAAATGACACCTGCAAAACACAACCCAAGCTAAACTACACTACACACAAACTCATTATCTTTTTATTATTAAGATACAGAGGGACAACTGTTTTTTATTACTTTTTAAAAATGTACACTGTGTGTGTGTGTATGTGTGAAATATTTATGTATTCATTCTAGGTTTTTTTTATATATATTTATTATTTATTATTATATTACCTCGGTGACCTCATAGCTGGCTACGGCCATGGGAGGGACGCGCACTCGCCCACAGCCCAACACATTAATCATCATGGTTCCAATACACCATGCTTGTTTTCTCCCCCCCTCCAGCCCAGTACTTTGCCAGCACCATGATGATCGTGGGTCTCTCTGTGGTGGTGACCGTACTGGTTCTGCAGTTCCACCACCACGACCCCCACGGAGGAAAGATGCCCAAACTGGTAGGTTGAGGTTCATCCTCCTGCTAACTGCTCCCCACAATGAGAGTCTCACACATGAGGCTTTAGAATAGGACCTGGGTCTGAGGTAACCAAGACAACAGCATCCCTGGGAGTTCAGTGGTGACAACGCCTTGACTCAGGCTCTCTTACACTGATGATGATGATTATGTGTTTGGTACATTCACATTCACATTCACTTTTATACAAAGCGACTTACAATAAGTACATTTGTCAGAAGAAGAGAAACAACAATTTATCGCCGTCGGTACAGTAATGATGTTCAAAGAACCAAGTGCAGACAGAGAAACCATTATCTGCTTCCTAGTTCTAATCTCTCTCTACAAGGAGGAGCGAGGTGAAAACAAATCAGACAAAAGGCGAGGATCTCTTTTTCTGCAGATGCTGCTAGTGATGCCACTGAGCCCAAAAGGGAAGGGTCTTATATATGGGATTCGGCCACACCAGTGTCAATTAGGAAACTAAACAAAGGGCCTATCGACCTGTGTTATATAACAGTGTGAAAATAAACATAGCTCAGCTTTCCTTCTCCTCCTCCTCCTCTTCCACCTCCTCCTCCTCCTTCTCTTCCTCCTCCGCCTCTTCCTCCTCCCTTTCCACCGTCCTCCAGGTCAGAATAATCCTCCTCAACTGGTGCGCTTGGTTCCTGCGTATGAAGAAGCCCGGAGAGGACGCCAAGACGCCCACCTGCGCCGTCAACCCCCAGACCCGCTACTTGCACGCCAGCGCCCCGCACCACCACGCCAGCGTCAGCAGCATCCAGATGTCCGCCGTCCCAAGCCAGGCCTCCACCCACCCCCTGTCCTCCAACCTCGGCACCACCTCCGCCACCACCACCACCACCAACGGCAACATGAACCTCTACTTCGGCTACCACTCCATGGGCACGGACAACCCCGCCTTCCCCCCCAGCAGTGCCGACTCGGGGGTGATGATGTGCGCCGGTGGTGGTGGTGGAGGTGGAGTTGGAGGAGGAGGAGGAGGAGGAGGTGGGAGCAGCCAGGCAAGCGACATCCACTCGGAGCACGTGAGGACGCTGCTGATGGAGCAGGTGCCGGAGATCTCCCGCATCCTGGAGGAGGTGCAGTACATCGCGAGCCGCTTCCGGGACCGCGACCGGGGCGACGCCATCTGCAGCGAGTGGAAGTTTGCGGCGGCCGTGGTGGACCGGCTCTGCCTGGTGGCCTTCTCGCTCTTCTCCATCATCTGCACCTTCACCATCCTCATGTCGGCGCCCAACTTCATCGAGGCCGTGTCCAAGGACTTCACATGAGGACGCCGTTCCTCGTTCCTCCACCCACGCCCCCCCCACGCCCCCGAACCCCCTCCACCAGCACCACCCCCAACAGCACCACCTCCACCACCACCTCCTCCCTGAGAGAAGAGAGGATAAAGAGACCCAGAAAGCACTGGAGAAACCTGGAGAAAATACCTAACGCCATACAAGCTGCGCCTCCATCGGTGGCTCCTTTGTAGTTAACGGTACCGCGCGGGCCCGTCTGTTCGATAGACTTCTGGGTGTTATAGCAGCAGTATGTGCTTCAAGCTCCTCACAACACCTCACCAGTCTGCAGGTACTCTCACCTTTAGAGAGGGGAGACCGCGGCTTCACACGCACTTCAGTAGCTCAGTTTACTGTCACCCGTTGTGTTTCACATTTCCCTCAGTAGACGTATGATAAATATGATTCATGTGTAAATGTCATCCTCTAAATGTTTTATCTTGAGTTTCTTTTGTTGCTTGTTTGACGCGCGTATTTACAAGGATGCTTTCATATCCGATGCGACCTTCGCGATGAGTGGGTGTGAGAGCTGTGGCTGTACAGCGGGTGCCCGGCCCAGAGAATGCGTGATGGGTGGGTCTGGTTATTGCGTGGAAACGGCCAGCAGTGAGCGCCACTCCCAAGGTGTCCAGAAGTGCTGGCGCCGGGGGGTGAGGCGGTGTCATTGATATATGACCTGTGAAGCCCTTTGAGACTGTGGGCCCTAGTTTGCACCCAGTGCAAAGCTGATTTTCCCCCGCTGCAAACAGGCGCCACTACACTTGCGCCTGGAGAGGCGTGTCGGCGAAAAGCAGAGGCGTGTTCCGGCGCGTGCTATTTTAGTGATCTCAAATTGCGCCAATGCCATTGCGCTACTGACCGAAAACTTCCTGGTCTAAATGCACTAGCGGATAGCGCAGTTGGTGTTGCTATTTTGACGTGCCATGGCAGGTCTGAACTGCAACATACGCTTACACACACGTAGGCTATACACAGCACAAACATGCAAACGATTAGCCTGATTTAAATATTATGATCATGTTCATGATCATCATGTTCATATGTGTGAAACTGCATAGAAATAGCATGTGGATTGTGGAAACATTTTTTCCATAGGGCTGCATGAATGAACATGAAGGCTATGCCATGCGTTAAAATAATAATAATAACAATAGTAAACTCGAGCAAAGTATATTCCAGCCTGCCAAAACAAAATCTAGTTTTAGGGTAAATGGTTGGTTAAATGATTTGGGAAAAAACAGCTGATACAGTGGTAAGTTGTACTTTTAAATCAATGCATCTGCAAACACCGTACAGCAAACACATATTTTCTTGACACAGACATTGTGTACAAGCCCATAACTTTTAAGATTGATGAGTATTTGATTGTGAGAAAACATAGTTTAACCACGAGTGAGTGTTTAAAATAATGAATGAATGCGGGTGGCGCGCGCGCGTGTGTGCGCACCCATCTGTTTAAACACACGCAAACTAAACACATAACGCATAATACAGTCCATGGCGATGTAGCCTATATAAACAGGGGAACACATGCATATTATAAACACAAGTCAATAACGATAATGTATACAATACTGGTGACAAACGTTTGTTAATGTATTGCCGCATATCATTAAATAGACCCACAGTTGCGGCCACAGGACCGCGTCCGCACATCATATGTGTTAAGTTGTCTGGCTCTTAAAAGGGATGGGAGATGGAACTCTCATTGGTTTATTGCACGTTACGCCCAAAACACACCTACGGGTTTCAAACCAACCCATTTTAGATTTGCGTCAGGCGCAAGAGTCATTTATCCGCCGTCATAATAGCAACAGCGCCATAGAACCGCCCACAAAGCTACTTCATTTTTGCTCTAAAACACTTGCGTTTTAGACCGTGTAAATAGGGCCCTGAAACTGTGATTGAGGGCTTTGCTAATAAAGTTGACTTGACAACGGGCATCCACCGGCGTCAGAATTTGGGTGTGTGTGGGGGGGGGGGGGGGGGGGGGTTTGTTGGGTTTGCTTTAGTTTTTTTACTTTCAGTGTTGTCTGCAGATGTATACAATGGGTGAACTTACGTAGTTAAAAGTCGATTTAAGTCGATTTCAAAAGCCTTTGAAGTTAATGTTAGATTGTTTCGTAACATTTGATTTCTTCCTTGTACAGTATCACTATCGAAATACCAATTTTACCGATTTTCAAAAGTCCATTTCAAAGTTAAGTCTTAAAGTTTAAACTCAACGCTTTACTGGTCTTCTCCGAAATCCCGTTGTACGTTATTGTTTCTGCTCTAAACGTATTTCAGATGCACTCATCGTCCACTCTGTGAACCTCGCTCCTCTGTGTTGTTCTGCACTTTTCCCCCCCAGTGGCCCGTAGACCAGTCGGTCTGAGCAGGGATTTGTGTGTGGGCGCTCATAGTCACAAACTAAAAAACTACACTGTGATATCCAAGATGTGAGTATCAAATATAAAATTTCACTGAGGTTCTAAATATATATATATATATATATATATATATACATATACATATATATAAATAATATTTTTAAAATGTGTTTAATATGCTTCAGGTTATTATTTGTCTTCATGGAAAACATAATCTATTTTAAAGAGTTAAATTCCGTTTTGGTTGTGGGTGGTCCCTTAAAGAAGTAATGTTTTAACAGTGTGGTGTCACAAAGATGTGCTCCATCTCATGTCTTCTCCTCGTATCGCCCCAACGCCTCCGCATTGTGCAGACCTGAACCGTTGCTAACACACCACACGCTTAATTAGTAGTTTAGTCGTCTAATTAGTTTAATCATCTAAGAACACTGTCGCTAAACTGTTCACTTAAATGTTTCACGTATATATATACATAAAATAAATACATGAAAGCTATTTATTGATAATGAGAGAACCATTACATGTTGGCGTTTGGACCAGCCATAGAAACGGAGGCTGACTGTATTTGGTTGCTATGGAAACCAGGCTCCACAGTGTTAAGGACGACGTATGGTTATTCAAAGAACATTTTGCAGTGATGGAGCACTAAAATGTGTTTACCTCGGAGTGAACAAATGAGGCCGAGGACAGCTGGGCCCAAACCAACAAGCAAACAATAGTGCATTTTGTACCCTCATAGCAATGTCAACCTGGCCCACTGCTAAACAAACACAGAAGGTTAAGCCGTTTTGAAAATGTGCCGCTTCTGACATCACAGGTGGGCGTGTCCACCTAGATGTATGACGGATAGATGAGCAACGTTTGCTACAGTCCACCGGGTGGTATAATTTGTCCCTTTAAGGTATACTATGTGTCTGAAACCAGATTCACTGCCACTTTAAAATGGTAGGAGGCAGACCAGTATGGATTTTAATATTCTCATTCCATCTGGTGTATAGTGACCTACATGTAAGTTTTTTTGTGAATTCACGCTGGTTTGATTGTCTTCACACCTCTCTCTCTTAGAGATTAACCAGGCGCTCTAAATCATCAGTTTTATTGTTATTCATAAAATCACGTTTTAGAAATATGAAGATATATGGGGTTGGAGACGCGACACTTATTTTACAATAGCGCAAGTAAATGGCCCAGACTACTGAGATGACTAATAACACTTGGCAAATAATATTACAGGAATAATGGTGTGTGCAGTGTGTTTTGTCAGTGTGTCATTACTCATTAAGAATAATGTGTTACAGCGCCCCCCGTAGGTGAAGAAAACATATTGCGGGAGAGTGAACTATATATAAACAGCTGTTCAGACTAATCACCTGTTGACTGTGTTTAGATCCAGTATCAGGGTTGGAGTCTGTTATGATTAATATACAGAACCATCGTGAGCAGGAATAATGGTTCAACAACTACGTACATAACTGGGATAATAAAGCACAGTTTTGTGTGTTTTGTGATTAGACTTTGAATGAGATAATAGATTTAACAATTGTCTGTGAAAAAAATATTTGCTGCTATAATTACTCAAATGAATTTGCAATATATAATATACATTTGAAACCATTCATAAATCGGTTGTATTAGTTGGTTCCTTCATTGTCTTTGGTTTAAGAGAATATTTGGGGCAATCCAGTTATTTTAATAAAAGTGTTTGCCTCTGAACTTGCCAAATGTTTAAATGTGTGTTGGGATGTGATTCATGGCTTTCTGCTTGGTAAAGCACATTGTCACTTGTAAATTTCGTCTTACACCAATAAACACAGCTGTAATATAATCGGTAACCTGAGGTCTCGTGGTTCCAGGCAAATTAGAGAAAATGTCAAGGTGACCTTCATGTGTAACGCATAAGGTTGGTCAGACCTCTCTGAGAGGATGAGTAGATGATGAGTACATGAGCAGCTAGCAGAATCACTCCACTAGAGCCTCAATGCACCCTATTCATTAAGGTCTTTACTTTAAATTTAATGAAATCCATTTTTGGTGTAATCTGAATATATTTATAGCTTTAAAATACCTTTTTAGTAATACCATAAAAGGTAATCTATGTAATGCATTGTACGCACACACACACACACACACACACACACACACACACACACACACACACACACACACACACACACACACACACACACACACACACACACACACACACACACACACACACACACACACACACAGTCGTCCTGAGGTGCACTCCAGACAGACAGATGTTGATGTCTGGAGTCACTCATGGTCACATGATAACATGCTTCAGCTGGTCAGTCCTGTAATCTAGGAAACCATGTCCACACATACACACACACACACACAAGCTTATGCTTTCAAGCTAAACACAACATATAGTCGATAATGTCAGCATACGGTCATCTGTTGAATGTCCAGGTCTGCATGTGTATAACGTAGTCACACATACAAAATACTTTCACATCCTCCACTTTCTATTTCCAGTCTGGTCATAAAGAAAACACAGTAGCATGAAACCCAATAAGAGCACAATCACTGGTC
>NC_140273.1:1371763-1384263 GCF_964030765.1 Micromesistius poutassou | reverse complement strand
GGTTCTGAATCTGAATCTGAATCAGAGGAATCTTACTCCTAAACAATATCAGATGGCGAAGAGTACGTCTTCGTACAAACAAGAGACGCAAAACACGAAATGGGATTGTACAGCATTAAAAAATGTGTAGAAAATATTTGATAAAAGATATGGTTCACGTCTGGGACATAATGCTGGATATTGGAGCAGGCTGTTCTCCACAGTGAACCACTTTAAACGGTCCAGGGGAGCAGAGAGGACCAGAGCGTTCTCAAGGTTAAACCTCAGAGCGCCACTAATCACAGATGTGACAGACCCCACCGCTGCTGGGGCGACGGGATCTCACCGGTCAGGAAGCCCTGGGGGAAGAATAATCCGGAAATCCAGAACGATTTGGGCTGACCGCGTGTGATCCAGCTCTGAAGAGGAGGCAGAGGAAAGGGATTAGGAGAGAGAGAGAGAGAGAGAGAGAGAGAGAGAGAGAGAGAGAGAGAGAGAGAGAGAGAGAGAGAGAGAGAGAGAAGAGAGAGAGAGAGAGAGAGAGAGAAATACAGACATACACTCAGGAAGAGTTTTGGACAGGGAGAGAGAGCACGAGTGAGAGTGAGAGAGAGACACACACAGACACAGAGACGGAGAGAGAGAGAGAGAGAGAGAGAGAGAGAGAGAGAGAGAGAGAGAGAGAGAGCGAGAGAGACATACACTCATTATTAGGTTTAGGTTAGCTTAGGTTTAGGTCTGTTCATCTCCGTAATGGTACAATATCGTCTCTCCTCTAAAGTCCTCTGATTGATGGAGAAGGGCAAACGTAGACCAGATTGGGAAAAGAAAGGCAAATAACAGAATTAGTGGGAAAGGGGATATAGAGAGAGGGAGAGAGAGAGAGAGAGAGAGAGAGAGAGAGAGAGAGAGAGAGAGAGGGAGACACAGAGACAGGGCGACAGAAAGAAAGACAGAAAAACAGACAAAAAGAGGGAGTGAGAGAGAGAGATGGAGAGCGAGAGAAATAGAGAGAGATTCAGTGAGAGATGGCATGAGATAGAAGAGAGAGAGAGAGAGAGAGAGAGAGAGAGAGAGAGAGAGAGAGAGAGAGAGAGAGACAGCGAGAGCAGTAATACAAGTAATAGAAAGACCAGAGTTTGGCAGTCTGGGCCTCGGGGAACAGGTCTGAAAACCTCCCATTTGTTAGAGGTACAACACAACTAATGAGATCACAGCACAAACACACTCTCTCTGGGAGGAACAACATCCATTACTGCTGCTATAGTAGCAGAGAGCCAGGGGGCCATCAGTCTCTCCTCCAGGGATGGATGTGTGGGTGTCGGGGAAGTCTGAGAGAGAGAGAGAGCTGAGAGAGAGAGAGCTGCATGTCTGTGTTTTACACACTGACTCAAACCCCTGGTGGCAAATCCCACAAAGCACCCTGAACCAGGGATCCTCCTCTACACTCCAACAGTGTTGAGAGACGCACACTAGCCAATGCAAAACTAGTATATGTATATATACTGTATGTATGTTTGTGGATCAGTCTCCACTAGTATGTGTGTGTGTGTGTGTGTGTGTGTGTGTGTAATGTGTGCGCCATAGTGTGTGTGCTTTGGGGTTTGTGTGTGTCTGTCAGTGTGTGCTTTCATCCTTGTACGTGTGCGTGTGTTGTTTGTGTGTGCTATACCTGGGCTCTTGTGTGTGCATGTGTGTGTGTGTGTCCGTACGTGTGAGTGTTTGTGTATGTGTGTGCGTTACTGCGTGAGTGTGCTCTTGTGCATTTGCTTAAGTGCATGTGTGTGTATGTGTGTGTGTGTGTGTGTGTGCATGCATGTGTTTGTGTGTCTCTGTGCGCCCCCCCCCCCCCCACCTGTATGAAGGTGGTCCGGAGGGCCAGGTCGCGGACCCAGGAGCCCAGGGGCCTGAGGGAGGGGTAGGCGGCGCCGGCCCAGTGGGAGGGCACCTGGTTGTCGAGGAAGCTGCTGGAGATCCTCTCCATCTCCTCAGACATCACCACCAGCCCGGCCAGCGCCTTCAGCAGCGTGCCCAGAGACGTCTGGAGACACAGGGACACAAGGCAAGGCAAGGCAACTTTATTTATATAGCACTTTTCATACACAAGGCAGACTCAAAGTGCTTCACATATAAACATTGTCATACAATAAAAGAAAATAATAGATAAGTAAAAAGTAAAATAGATAGAAAATAAAGGCAAAGTTTAAAAAAAACATTTTAGAAAGGCAGAGTTAAAAAAATGCATTTTAGAAAGTGAGAAAATAAAGGCAAAGTTACTAATAAAATAAAAAATAGAAGCATTGTAGATTTAATATTTATCAGAAAGCTAAAGCAAACATAAAAGTCTTCAGTCTTGTTTTAAAAGCTGTCAGAGTTGGGGCAAGTCTTAAATCCTCAGGGAGTTTATTCCAGCTATTTGTTGCACAGTAACTAAATCCTGCTTCCCCATGTTTCGTGTTGACTCTGGGGATAATTAACAGATTGGTCTCAGAGGATCTTAGTGGCCTAGAAGGCTTATGTAGTGGAAGCATATCAGTTAAATATTTTGGCCCTAAACCATGTAGGGATTTATAGGTTAGCAACATGATTTTAAAATCAATTCTCTGACATACAGGGAGCCAATGTAATGATTTAAGAATTGGTGTAATATGTTCACATTTTTTGGTCTTTGTTAGAACTCTAGCAGCAGCATTCTGAACAAGCTGTAGTTGCCTTAGAGTTTTTTTGGGAGACCTGTAAGGAGACCATTGCAGTAATCAAGCTTGCTAGTGATAAAGGCAAGTGTTTGTAAGTCTTCGGTAGACATGAGCCCTCTAAGTCTTGCTACGTTTTTAAGGTGATAATATGCAGATTTTGTAACTGATTTGATGTGACTGTCGAAATGTAAATCTGAATCCATGATAACCCCTTGATTTCTGGCTTTGATTTAGGTTTTCAGGGACAGAGAGTGAAGGTGTTGGGTAACTTTAAGCCTTTTGGTTTTAGCACCAAATACAATTATCTCGGTTTTGTCCTCATTTAGTTGAAGGAAATTTAGGCTGATAGTCATTTGGTGATAGAGATACATATATTTGTGTGTCATCAGCATAGCAGTGATGGTCAATATTGTCATTTTGCATGATTTGCCCTAATGGGAGCATGTAGATGTTGAATAGAGAGGGTCCTAAGATCGAACCTTGTGGGACTCCACATGTCACGTTTGTTGATTCTGAAACAAAGTCGCCAATGGAAACAAAGTAGTTCCTATTTTGTAGGTAGGACCTAAACCAATTTAAGACTGTGCCTGAAAGCCCCACCCAGTTTTCTAATCTGTCCAAAAGTATTGTATGGTCTCTATAGTGTCGAATGCAGCACTGAGGTCTAGTAGCATTAGTATTGAGATTTTGCCAGAGTCTGTGTTAAGACGGATGTCGTTTACAACTTTAATAAGGGCGGTCTCGGTGCTGTGAAGGGGTCGAAATCCGGATTGGAAGGTGTCATAGCAACCAGTTGATGCCAGGAAGTCACTAAGTTGCTGGAGGACAACTTTCTCAATGATTTTACTTATGAAGGGTAGATTTGATATTGGTCTGTAGTTGTTAATAATAGAGGCATCTAGGCTCCGCTTTTTTAAAAGGGGTGGAATGAAGGTCAGGTGGAATTTGTGTTGGGGGCCTGGTCAGTCTGTCAACAGTTGCAAATAGGGTTTTGGCATTATTAGTATTGGTTTTAATGATATTGGAGACAAATATTTCTCTAGCACTTTCTAAGTCTAAATTGTAGGCACGGAGGCTCTCTTTATAGATGTCATGGTGAATATGAAGTTTTGTTTTACGCCATATGCGTTCAGCCTTCCTGCATTCTTTTTTCTGGGCTGTTACAAAAGCAGCTTTTCTCCAAGGTGCCTTTTGCTTTCCAGAAATCGTTTTAACCTTATAAGGTACAATGACATCTATGACTTTCAAAATTTTCAAATTAAAGTTTTCTAAAAGATCATCAGCAGAACATGGGTTGAGAGGTGGTAGCAAGGAGATGGCCTTTTTAAAAAGTACATTAGAATGTTCATTGATATACCGGTTTTTGACAGTATTTGATGTTGTCTGTATCTCGGGAATAAGAGATATATTAAAGAAAACACAGAAATGGTCAGACAGTGAAGGATCAGTCACCGAGAGATCTGAAACATTGAGACCCTTTGTGATAACCAGGTCTAGAGTGTGCCCCTTACAATGAGTAGCCTCTTTCACATGTTGAGACATTTCAAATGTGTCCAAAATGGTAAAAAGTTTTTTTGCACACTTATCATTAAAATCATCAGTATGAAAATTGAAGTCACCAGTTATAACTAGAGAGTCAAAGTCTGTGGAGATGCTAGACAAAAATTCTGTAAAGTCATCGAAGAAATTTGCAGCGTATGTGGGTGGCCTGTAAATAATTAATAGGAGAACTCTGGGGGAACATTTCAATACAGCACAAAGGTATTTGAATGATGGAAAATCACCAAATAGCATCTGTTTCCCCTGAAATACATTTTTAAATATAGCAGCAACCCCTCCACCTCTTTTTCCAGATCTACATACATCAAAAAAGTTATAGTTGGGAGGAGCTGTCTCTATCAGAACGGTTGCACAGAACTGTTATTTTGTTATTTTGTTCTAGCCATGTTTCAGTTAAAAACATAAAATCCAGTTGAGAAGTGGTAATAAAATCATTAACTAAAAAAGATTTGTTATTAAGAGACCTAACATTAAGTAGACCCATCCTGATGGTGTTATTGATAGGCTTTAAGGTTGATTTTGGCTTGGAGGGAATAGGTATGAGATTTGAGTGGTTAGCAGTGCGTCTAAGTTTCCCTTTGTTTACTCTCTTAGTGATTACAGCAGGAATGCAAAAGTTGCCATGTTTTGATGTAGGCAACCTTGGCACAGGCTGCTCTACTGCAGCATCCAAGGGGTGTGGGGTCATATGTGTGTGTGTGTGTGTGTGTGTGTGTGTCCTACCCTGAGCACCCTGAGCAGGTTGTTGAAGCGGTCCACCTCCTGGCTCAGCACCGTGGTCAGGGAGTCCAGGCGGCCGCTGGCATCCCGGACGAAGAGGCACTCCACAGCCTCGTCCATGTCCAGACGCTCTGCACCGCACACACACACACACACACACACACACACACACGCACGCACGCACGTACACACACGTGCACACACACACACACACGCACGTACACACAAACACACACACACAGGCACGCACACACACACACACACGCACGTACACACAAACACACACACACACACCATATCGGTATGAATTATGAATGATGTCGAGGAGTTCAAGAGACAGACAAGCACAAAGAAAGAAACGCAGAAAGAAACAAAGAAAGAATGTGTGTATGCGTGTGTGTGTGTGTGCGTGTTTGTGTTTCATGTGTGTGTGTTTAGGTGTGTGTATATGCGTGTGTGTGTGTGTGTGTGTGTGTGTGTGTGTGTGTTTCGGTTCGCGCGTACCGGGTATCTTAGCCAGGATGGCGTCGGCCAGCTCGTGGATGATGTCGTCGTTGCTCTTGGCCCCGCCCAGGGCGGAGGAGCGCGGCTGCACCTCCAGGATGGTGCTGATCAGCGTCAGCGTCTCCTGCCGCTGAGGACAACACACCGACAACACAGGAGTGAGCGCTGGGAGACGGCGGCTCAGGAGGTAGAGCGGGTCGGCTGGTAACCTGAAGGTCGCTGGTTTGATTCCCCGGCTCCTCCTAGCTTGAGTGTGGAGGTGTCCCTGAGCGAGACGCCCTCACCCTGACTGCTCCTGACGAGCTGGCTGTCTCCCTGCGTGGCTGACTCCGCCGTCGGTGTGTGAATGTGTGCATGAATGGTTGTAAGTCACTTTGGATAGTAGCGTCTGCAAAATCCCCTCAATGTACATTTGTAATGAAGGGGAGTGACCTGCCAAGACGCTAAGGGGGTAAGGGGGGGGAGGCTATGCAGAGTCTAGGTGACCTCTGAACAAGTGAGTCTTGAGTGAGCTTATCGCATATATCCTGCATCTTACCCAAAGGAATTCCTAAATCTTCACGTACATTCATTACATTCAATGGAGTATAAATGTTCAGGGTCTGAGCACTGTGTCTCAGTTTTGGGGGTCAGTCCCAGTCACTGTCGGTTTGCCGGTGAACCCCCTAGCCACGTGATGAATGTGTGTTATATCTTCCTTAAAGGGGTAGTTCAGGATTTTGGACATCGGGTCTCATTTCCAAGTGAGCCAGTGTGTTATTTATCATTGGAGACCGTTTTCAACACTTTGCATTCAGTCCTTCTAGTTGCAGAACTCGCTGGTGCTAGGCTAGCGCAAGTCGAGGGGAACTGCTAACCTGCCAATAAAAGCAGTTTTACCCACTGACTGAATGAAAAGTGTTGAAAACGGTCTCCAATGATAAATAACACACTGGCTCACTTGGAAATGAGACCCAATATCCAAAATCCTGAACTACCCCTTTAAGGGAACTTTTGCCAAAGCCCTGATGGGACATTTTGTCTCAAACTCAAAAAGCCATCTCCCGACTATAAGAAAGTAATTCCATATATATTGCTCATTTTTATTTGTCTGAATGCTAGAAGGGCCAGGAGTGACCTTGAGGTTTTATCAAAGCTGCTGTGCATGAAAAAAAGTTAGCTTGCAATTGAGAATAACTGTAACTTTGAAGCATAACAAAAGTATTAGTGAGTATCAGTGAATACATAATTAATCCAGCATTCAGAAAGCATCGTTCCTAAATTAATATTCATTAGTAAACAATTCACAATCAGTTATGAATGATAGATAAGATATTGAGAAAAATAAATTTATGAAGCATAAGTCGATGATTTACCAACAAGTGTTAAGAATGCATTGTAAACGCATGTGTATGATCAACTAAGAGAGGACTACTGGTGACTACTTATTACTTACTTACTGATGCAATGGTACGCAAAGATTTTCCAACATATTGTAAAGTATTTATAAATTAACTTACGCATTATAAATTATCTCATGAACAATGATGTAACTAAGCTATCAATATTTTATGATTATGACTAGCATACTAATGAGTATTCATACATGAACAATGCCTTATAAATAAGGAATTCAATTCAAACTAAAGTTTCATTAATGCTTAAATGTTTCTGAAGTGCTTCCGAAATGTATGTCGGTCCTTCTAGATGGTTCCTCAGCCCAAGAGTATCCCGCGGATACTATGTTTACGGACCTGGAAGGCGAGGTTGGCGTTCTCGTGCATGCCAAAGACCTCGGGGTCATCCAGGATGGGCAGACCCTCGATGTACTTCTTGTACGTGTCCAGCCGGTCTTCTTCTGGGGCGAGGTAGACACCTGGTGCACCAAAGAGTTCACCAGAGTTAAAGACCAGAGAGAACATTGAGACGCATGCACCCCCCACAGACCCATCTTTGAGGCTGAGAGTACCCTTTCATCCTCATCAAAGCAGAATTTAATTATTGAAATAATATAATACTATTATAACATTTACATTTACATTTAGGGGATTTTGCTGACACTGTTATCCAAAGCGACTTACAACCATACATTCACACACCGACGGCGGAGTCGACCACGCAGGGCGACAGCCAGCTCGTCGGGAGCGGTCAGGGTGAGGTGTCTTGGTCAGGGACACTTCGACACTCAGCTTGGATGAGCCGGGGATCGGGGTAGCAACCTTCCAGTTACCAGCCATCCTGCTCTACCACCTGAGCCACATGCCGCCCTGTCGCTTTGGATAAAAGCGTGTGCTTAATGTCCTAAATGTAAATGTAAGGGCTCCTGATCAAGGCGGCCGGTGCAGGTGGACGTGTGACGTTGGTTGCATGTGACAACCACAACCAGAGACGACCACACACACACACATGGACGTGAGGAGGGGTAGTGATGGCGGTGGGGGGGGGGGGGGGTACCTGAGGGGGAGTAGGTGTAGCCGGGCTCCAGGGTCCCCGGGGAGAAGAAGCCCTTCAGGACGGTCCGGAGGCAACGCTGGTCCCAGGCGTCTGTCACCCGGCCCCCGTAGGTGATCTCACCTGAGGGGAGGGAGGGAGGGGGGAGGAAGGGAAGGGGAGAGAGGAAAGAGATAGGGGAGGGAAAGCCACAGAGATCAACAGACAAAAGAGGACAACAGAGAGAGAAGAGAACAGAGAAAATGAGAGGGGCCAAAAGAAAGAGAGAGAGAGACAGAGAGAGAGAGAACGAGAGAGAGAGAGAGAGAGAGAGAGAGAGAGAGAGAGAGAGAGAGAGAGAGAGAGAGAGAGAGAGAGAGAGTCATGAAGTCAGAAGTCCTCCACCACAGCCATATTTTCCTTATTTCATCTTGGTGGATCAACAAGACAAAGCTCTCACTTGCAATGATGCTGTACAAAGAATATACACAGCACACAATGAGTACAGAAAATACAAAACCAATAACAAGATAAGTGGAAATAGACAGATCTAAAGGATTGAAACTGTCCATCGCAAACTTTGGGGGCTTGACGTGTCAGCCAATCACCGGAGCGAGCATGATGGGGTCCAGATGTCCAGTCCAATAACCAGTGATATCAGGGGAAGCACCCAACGCTGTTGTATAGGATACAACGGTGAGTACCTTAATGCTTACCGGTGATAAACATGAGGGTGGTGTGATATACACACTCTAAGTGCTAACCCTAACCCTTAGAGCGGAAGCATCAGCATGTCAGCATTACCACATCTCTATAATCCAAAACGGATTGGTAAACTGCTCATCACTTTCTGCTCATCGTTGAGAAGCTGGTTCTGTTCCTGTACAAGAAGGCTGTTTTGTTCGAGCCTGGTGAGAGCACTGGTACAATGCTTTCCCTTACAGCAAAACTAGTCAAATATATAGTGACACATAAAAGTGACATCTTCTGACATTTACTGTGTCGGGGTGTCAGATGATGCATGGCAAACGGCAGCAGCAGACAGTAGAGAGAGTGGCAAAAAGTTATAAAAAAGTTGCAAGAGTTGGATACACAACAGAGCCAGAGGAGAGATGAAATAGAGAAAGGTCAGAGGAAAGAGGAAAGAGAGAGAGAGAGAGAGAGAGAGAGAGAGAGAGAGAGAGAGAGAGAGAGTGCGAACAATAAAGAGAGGGAGGTTGAACCAGATGTGCCGTGTTGTTTTCTTGTGTTGTTGAGGAGGGGGATGTGGTCTGAGTCTTCCTGCACATCTATTTGATCCATCACTCTGACAGGAGAGCCAATTCCATGCTTGATTAGAGGCAGACCTCTCTCTCTCTCCAAACAGCCCGCTGAAGTGAGATTCAACTCTGGTAAAGTGCACAGCAACAGTGACTCACATGTCCTGGGTTACACTAAGGACATGACTGTTTTAGACATAGGCATTAGAACAATGAAACGTATACCCCCTAGGCCAGGAACGATACATTAGGAGGGTTTAACCTTTAAGTAATTCCAACCCTTTCTCTAGTGACTAAGACATGACACTTTTAAAGGACGAAGAATTTGAATAAACCAGGGCAAGCAGAGGTGCCCTGGCTTGATGCTAATCAATAGTGTCGAGGGAGGTATTGGCTCATGTCCAGCTAAATACCTGCCAGTCTCTGCTCAGCCTCCCACAATGACTCCTGCCATGTGGATGAATAATGCAGATGGATGTCTGCCCCCTCCTGCCTGCATGCCAGCAAGCCTTTCAGCCAATCAACCAGCCTGTCTACTAGCCAGCCAGCCAGCCTACATGCTAATCAGCTAGCTCAGCAGCTAACTAGCCAAACAGCTAGCCCTTCAGCCTATGTGCGAGCCAGCCAGCCTGGTAGCCAGCCAGCCAACCTGCTAGCCTGCCAACTTGCCATCCAGCTTGCTAGCCAGCCTGCTAGCCAGCCTGCCAGCCAACCTGCTAACCAGCCTGTTAGCCAGCCTGTTAACCGGTCTGATAGCCAGCCTGTTAACCGGCCTGATAGCCAGCCAGCTAGCCAGCCTGACAGCAAGCCAGCCAGACAGCCTGCCTGCCAGTCTGCTAGCCAGTCTGACAGCCAACCTGTCAGCCAGCCTGCCTGTAAAGGAGCTGCCAGGCGACCTACCGGTGATGTAGGTGAGAGCGTCCCAGGGTATGGCGGTGTCCTTGCAGTAGAGTTGGAGGTTGAGCAGGGCACACTCCCGGTCGCTGTCGCTGAACTCATAGCCGATGTTCCAGCCCAGGGGCCCGAACTTCTTCCTCTCCTGGGACACAAACACAGTCAGAGACAAGGACCCAGACGTACCTGCATGACCTTTAGAGTTGTTCCGATACTGATACAGAGTATCAGAAATTCCGAAAACACTGCCTAAAATGAAGTCACGTATCGCGTATCGGCGAGTATTTACTACACAGAACATCAGAAACACTACGGTGTGATGCTGCGTCGAAAAACATGGATGCATGGAGGCTTAACAACGAGAAAACAAATACATTATTATAATTATAGATCATAAGTGTAAATGATGGTTCTGAAAAAATAGAAATAAATTGTGGACAGTAAGTGAACAGACTATACATCGCTGTCATCGTAAGAGAACCCTTCAACAAGAGCAAGTGCTGTTAGTAGTACAATGCTAGACGCTAGATCGGTATATACTCTGCATCGGCCGATACTCAAGTTCAGGAATCGGAATCGGTACTGGTAAAACGGTATCGGAACAGCTCTATTGACGTTACTCCCAGCCAGCCCAGGTACAGGTACCTGTATGATGGCATGGAAGAAGCAGACTCCGAAGACGATCTTCCTCCAGGGGCGTCCCAGGACGTGCTCCTCGAAGAAGCTTCCGGAGATCTCGGTGAAGGCCCGCCGCACGTTGGCCCGCAGGCCTTTGGGCGGCTCGTTGGTCACCTGGCAACCGCGACACAACAGACGACCAATTGGTGACGAGAAACGTGCAAAAGCAGTTGAGGCATACAGAGCAACTACCAACAGAGCAACGACTACATTTATCTTTCTTGCCTGTGATTTGTTGTCATCAAGTCAGTCACACAAAGCATGCGTCACAATAGCCGGTCAGTACAACGTGTCACTCATGAAGTGCAGCATAAACATAGAAGGAACAATTAAGGGGAAGACTTCTCAGACATTATAAATTGTTTTATGAAGCAGGTTATCAGATTGAGGAAAGCATCTGGATTGAGAATGTTTTTCCAGAGTAGCAGTTGAGTGCATGAAATATCTTCTGTACTCCTGACCATCCCTGTAAGGAGGGCTCCCTCCTTCTCAATGCATATCCCTCCCATTTGAGGAGTGTCCTAGCCCTTTAGAGGGGTGTAATGTGGGCCTATTAAGCCCTTTGAGTCTGTACCTGTGATTGAGGCATCAAGGATTTCAACTGGATGCAGCATGTTACTTCACAGAGCCATGTGCATGTTCACTTGTGTGCATCTCTAAGGATCAAGACAAAACATTCTAACTCAATCCTCTGATATATGCCTCTGTTTAAGCCGTTTACGCTACTTGCATATTCTGTTCCAAGTGTCTCCCCAAGGGAATGCAGCCAAACATAGCCGCCCTGATGCATATTCCAGCTGAAACATTGTGCTGTCAGACGTACAATTACAAATGGGACGCATCCATCATTGAAGCGGCCCAGGGAGAGCAATGCAAACCAGATCCATTTAGACGTTATGCTTACCCCTCCATTACCAAAGCTCTCCGCTTCCTCTTGACTCTGCACTATCGGCATCACCAGGGGCCACGCCCGAAGCGCACCTTGCATGATGATTATCCCAGGCACTATTGTTCTCAGATTAATGACGTACCTGAGGCCATGGGGGGCCCGGTTAGTAACACACCGCCGAAGGGAAAGGGATGCATGCATGATTTAGAAAGATGTAATATCGATAGCCTGCTCCGCTTTTCCAAATCCCTGAGAAAGAGTTTGGCCCGGGCTGTGCGTACGATTTTCAGGGTATGAGCGAGCGAGAGCGGCTGTCCTTGTTAATGAAAAATGATGACTGCGAGCGCGTCCGTCAGCCATCGTGTTTGACTGCAGAACACTTAGCGGGGGGGAAATGCAGGCCTGTGCGCTGGCTAGGACGAATTAACGTTTGACGTGATGAATGAGAAAAACACGTGTGTGAGATTGTTTGTGTGTGTGTGCGTGTGTGTGTGTGCGTGTGTGTGTGTGCTCCTACTTTGACAGAGTTCTGCAGCACGGTAACAGGGAACACTTTGCTGGGCATGGAGCTGAGGAACAGACGGAAGTTCTGATGGATGGAGGTGTCTGGACGGGGGGAGGGAAGAATGACGGTATTACAACCACACCTCTTTCATATCATTCATCTAGACACTTTACGCGCCATTCAGAAGACAATACATCTCCATATGAACGCGGTGCAGTGCCAAGGGCCCTGTTCACACCAGAGGAACAGCACGCTTCTACAAGCGGTTTCTGAATTTTCGATTGGATCTGGATTAAAGAACTCTGTTTACACATTGTGCTCACGATCGCCTCAGCCTGTTTTCAAGGAAGGCCGGTTTACGAGAAATCAGCGCTTGATTTGTACGCGCATGTAAATATTTCAGGTAT
>NC_140273.1:1344263-1366763 GCF_964030765.1 Micromesistius poutassou | reverse complement strand
GTCATGAAGAAGGAACAATGAGAGAGCAGAGAGGGCACGCCCGCGCCGTCTTATGTTTGGAGCTCCGTCTGGGGAGCGATTCATGCGTCTGAGCAGCTTCTCAGACACTTATTCTTGGCGCTTGGTGGTTCCGACAGCGATATATTGTTTCTCTTTGTTCTGACAAATGTAGGTTGCTTTGGATAAAAGCGGCTGCTAAATGCTGTAAATGTAAATGTCTACGTAACTGTAATCTATCACTCATTATAAGGTTCATATATAACTAGGCATACAAGCTGATAAAACTATCACAAAGCTGTTGTGAGCTGTGACCCTGGGGATGACATGTACTTCTTAGAACTCTTAAAAACCCATGCAAGGCGACAGCCAGCTTGTCTGGAGCAGTCAGGGTGAGGTGTCTCGCTCAGGGACACCTCGACACTCAGCAAGGAGGAGCCAGGGATCAAACTAGCAACCCCCTGTTACCAGCCAACCTGCTCAACTTGCACGCCCACGCCGTGTTATGTTTGGAGCTCCTTCTGGGGAGCGATTCATGCATCTGAGCAGCTTCTCAGACACTTATTCTTGGCGCTTGGTGGTTCCGACAGCGATATATTGTTTCTCTTTGTTCTGACAAATGTAGGTTGCTTTGGATAAAAGCGGCTGCTAAATGCTGTAAATGTAAATGTTTACGTAACTGTACTCTATCACTCATTATAAGGTTCATATATAACTAGGTATACAAGCTGATAAAACTATCACAAAGCTGTTGTGAGCTGTGACCCTGGGGATGACATGTACTTCTTAGAACTCTTAAAAACTCATGCAAGGCGACAGCCAGCTTGTCTGGAGCAGTCAGGGTGAGGTGTCTCGCTCAGGGACACCTCAACACTCAGCGAAGGAGGAGCCAGGGATCAAACTAGCAACCCCCAGTTACCAGCCAACCTGCTCTACCTCCTGAGCCACATGCCGCCCCAGCCTCGTACTTCCTAGGCTTCTCAGCCCAAAGCACACGGTTTAAAAACTTATCGTGTTCCAACTCGAGCTGGAACAGAGGGTTCACTTACACCTCAGGAATATTTCTGGATATGGCTATGGATAGGACATTCGTCACACACTATGAAATACATCTCATAATAAACGCGGTTACGGAACAAGGTCAGAACAAGGTAAAGCCCTCTTAAAGGGCTATAAATAAGGAGCATGATGAATATTCCCGTGGAGGAGAACACATTTGAATATGGTCCCGGCTTATCCACAATGTGCAGCCCACCGGCGGTAATAAACGGGCCCGTTCCTCTCTGCTCATTAAAGAACACCTGGGTCCCACCGAGAGAGAGAGAGAGAGAGAGCAGAGTGGTCGTTCTCTATCACACCTCGTGACATGCTTTGTGTGCAAGAGGCCCGGGTGACATCAATAAGAAAAGCGAAGCTCCAGTGATCTTGTCTGTGTCTGGGCCCTGCAGGGAAATGAGGACTCTTCGCAGCTCAGCACACTCAGCACACACACATCCCTCCTCACTCAATAAGAAATGTGTGTTGGATAATGGTGGTGTGGATGTTGTCAACACAACATACAGATCAACAGAGGGACTACAGGAAAGTGTAGGGCAAGATAGTGGGGATGAAGTCATCCCCGTGGTCTCAGCCTGCAGCAAGTGGAGCATTTTCCCTCACCTCTACCTGCTTCTTAATGCACAATGCACTGAGAAAAGGGTCTTTCAGAATGACTAAACAGGAATAGAAACGACAGCTTTTTAACAGAAATGTGAACAACAACTGAATTGAAAAACATTAAACTACTAACATTAAACAACTAAAATGTAAAAGAAAAACAAGAAAATATTAACGACCAAAGATAAATAACTAGAAAGAAAGAAAGTAGTGAGCGATAGTAACCAAAAGGTAAGCTGAGTGAAAACCAAACCGAAACCAAAACGTAAAGTATTGAGCGGAAACAACCAAAACGTAAGGTATCGAGCAAAAAAGACCACAACGTAAAGTATCGAGTGAAAACAACCAAAACTTAGTACTGAGCGAAAACAGCCAAAATGTAAAATATAGAGCAAAAACATACAAACCAAAAAGAAAAAAAAAAAAGTTACAAAGTTACAAAAAGTTACAAAAAGTTCTGAGCGAAAACAACCAAAACGTAAAATATCGAGCGAAAACATACAAACAACAAAAACAACATCGACTCGATGGCAAAAGTGAACAACGGCAAAGCTCTCCGCAACACTCACCTCGTCCAGGGCCGACGCCCCCCGCAGGAAGTGCTGCCACTCGGCCTCGGAGACCTCGCCGCGCTGCCTCATGATCTCCATGCACAGCAGGAAGCTGTAGATGGTCTTGTGGCGCTCGAAGAGGCCCCGCGCCACGTTGGCGTAGGAGGCCAGCAGCGTCTGGTCCAGCAGCGTCTGCAGGCGCCGCTCCAGCTCGCTGTCCGGCTCCGACACCTCGATGGTGCTGTTGAAGAGCTATATACATACTATTTTTATATATATATAATATTTATATATACTAAATGATATACCAAACTTAAACCCCGTTCGGTCTTTCCGTGCTCTCTCCCCACCGCCCCCCCCTGACCCGCCCATGTCCCCCCACGGGGGCCGACCTGCTTGAAGTACTTGAGGGAGAACTGGTACATGGGGTCGATCTCCGAGAGGCTGGCGATGACGAAGTACATGAGGGAGCCGCGCGTGGCCACGGGCCGGTAGCGCTCGCGGGCCGCGTTGATCATCTCCTCCGTGGACTCTGCCTCCTGCAGCCGCAGCTGGATGGCCTCCGATGTCACCTGGGGGGGGGGGGGGGGGGGGGGCACGGACAGGTGGGCAGGGGCGGGAGAGAGGGCGTTGGGGAGATGGGCATCTCGGTTCCCACATTTTGCTCTTTACAGTAGGAACATGAGACACTGACTCTTTGAGATTAGGCTTCTTCAACGCTTAGAGTTTTGCTCAATTCCGGACCAAATTAAGAGATTTTTGAGTGAGCGCAAAATCATCTTTTAAGTAAAATAGGTTCTAAAACTTCAATGAAAATTCAATCAAACCCAGAGACGGGTCACAACGACAAAACTTTAAACCTGCCATGCATAACAAAGAAAGAAACCTACGAAAATATCCCCATCTCCAAATGCCCTCCCCATGTGTCCATGCCAACCTTGGACTCCGTCAACGTGTCCACCAGCTCACCTTGGACTCCTTCAACGTGACCACCAGCTCACCTTGGACTCCTGCAGGGTGACCACCAGCTCCTCGTTGTCCAGGATGTTCCCCTTGGAGGTGAAGAGCAGCTTCAGGATGCGGTCCTCGATGGCCTTGAGCTGGTTCCGGTCGGCGTTGATCCGAACGATGAGCTGGTTCCTCTGTTCCTCCAGGTCTGGACGCTCCAGACGGACCACGTCACTGGAGGACATGGAGAGGGCACCAGGAGACAGGACCACAGAGGGGGTAGAGGGGAGACAAACAGAACACAGGACAGCGGAGGGGATGGGGGGGAAGAGGGAAATCGTTTTAAGAGGAGATATTAGTTTTAATGGAAATTCTTGTTGGAAAATAAGAAAAAAAAAATACTCAATTACTCAATTTACAAAAAAAAAAAACTGTTTAAAACACAGTTTTAAACAGGAATATACATTTGTGTGTGCATATAATTAATAAATTGTGTGGTGCGGGTGCGTGTGTGAATATGTGTGTTCTGTGGGTCACCTTAGCAGCTGATCCTCCAGGCCAGACTTGGTCACAGTGAAGTTGATGATGGTCACTTTGATACACACCTACAAAAGGACCCACATCAGAGGCTGCGTCGTAACACACTAAACATGCATGTTCCACTCAACCACGGACATCAGACAGCATCAGGCATCGCGTCGAGTGGCAGTCGTTCTCTCATCCTCTATCCACACTCCATTCCACTCTTCAACCTTCCTCCACCCTTAGGATTCTCCACAGAGAGCTCAGGATCAGTAACGGTCTGTTTCTAACCAAGGGCCTAACAGACGTCTCCGAGAGGAACACAAGCCAGACAGGACACACCAACATCCCCCCCCGGCTCTCTAGCCTGGCTTCACTCTGCTTGAGCGCAACGCTGGCCAGAAAACTTAACAAAAGACGGGTGTTCGGCGGGACTTCACTAGCCCACGCTACCCTTGAAGGGCTATGGGACTACGGGATTATTACAGGGGCCTGTGGGCAGTCAGGATGGTCCTGTCGTGTGACAGCGGAGGGAGAGGGTCATGTAATGTATCCAGCAGCAGCAGCAGGCCGTACAGAATGCGGGCTGTCAGGGCAGGAGAGAGATGCTCTGATGTGGTCATGGTGCTGATGAGGAACCGACAATAGGGGATCTATCGCTCTCTCTCTGGGGAAGTCCACGTCATTGAGTTAATGGTGCAGCTGCCGTTGAATTCATTATCTGAAATTCTGTCAGACAGTTGGCAACGATGAACGATGAATGAGGAGGAGGAGGAGGAGCAGGAGGAAGAGGAAGAGGATGATGATGATGACTGATGATGAGTATGATGATGATGATGAAGATGAGGAGGGGAAGGAGAAGGAGGAGTAGGAGTAGGAGGAGGATGATGATGATGGTGGTGGAGACGCATGATTCTTTTGTTTTGAGTGTGTGTCCGTCAGTCTGTGTGTGGGCGTGTGTTGACCTCAGGCAGGTAGTGCGGGTTGGCCATCTTGGTGGTCATGTAGAAGCGGAAGTTCTTGTCATAGTCGATGTCCGAGTCCCCGAGGCGGATCAGCGTGCGGCCGCCCGCCACGAAGGTCTGCTTCAGCAGGATGGGCTCCAGGGCCGGGTCGATGGTCTCCTTCAACTACACACACACACACACACACACAGGCACACACACGCAGACGCACACACACACAGGCACACACACGCAGACGCACACACACACACACACACAGGCACACACACGCAGACGCACACACACACACACACACACGCAGGCACACACACGCAGACGCACACACACACACAGGCACACACACACACACACACACACAAACATACAGATACACACACACACACACACACACAAACATACAGATACACACACACACACACACGCACACACACACACACACACACACACACACACACACACATACAGATACACACACACACACATACACACGCATATACAGACGCACAAACAAAGACACACGCAAACACACAGGCACGCAGAGAGACAGACAGACAGACACACACACACACACACACACACACACAAATAGACACACACATAGACATAGACACACAAACACAAACATAGACACACACACAGGCTGATGAAGACAAATCTGTGGCAGCGATAGTTAAAACAAACCCCCAAAAAGAGGGAGGTTCTGAAAAAAAAGAAGCTTAACAAAGATTTATGTTCTTAAACAAACCAAACAAATCGCACAGATTAGAATGACCAATGTCCAATAGTGAGGGAAAATGATTAAAACTTTGCTGTGCAGTTTGCTAAGCAGAACAAATGATGCTTTAAAAGCGTTTCCCTTTAAATAACGGTCTTGTGCTTTTGCACGTTGTTAGCATTCCTGGTAACCTTCCTCTGTGCCACCTGTGGGGGTTCCAGCTGTGTGTTTAAGGCATTTTCGTCCTCATGAGGAAGTTGTTCAGCGTCCCGCTCCACTAAACTACTTCAGCTGGACGCCTGGTACCCCCATAGCTAAGAGCGAGCGATATATTGTTTGTTTCTCTTTCTTCTGATAAATATACTTATTGTAAGTCGCTTTGGATAAAAGCGCCTGCTTCATGCCCTGAATGTCAATGTAAATGTTTAAGGAGCTCCCCAGTAAGGGGACCAGTGGGGTGTGCAGGCTGGTGCCCACCTCCTCCAGCAGCACGGGCATGCCCATGCGGATGGCGTTCTCCAGCGTGCGCAGGAAGCTGAGGTCCGTCAGCTTGATCACCTTCAGCCCGTTCTTACCCTCCTTGGACCGGATCCATCGGTTCGCCTGCGGAAGACAACAGCGTTGTTTCATTTCGCTTTTTCATTGCGATTGGTCTCAATTGAGAAGTTCAAATGGACGATTTAAGTTGCATTAATTAAGGATTGCTTGTGTTTTTAATCACGTTCTTAATCGTCCCATTGTATTGAAATGTTGTTCTGGTTCTTTGACCTACTGTTTATATCTTGTGCATGAATGGGTGAATGTCAGTCAACACTGTAAAGCGCTTTGGATAAAAGCACTATATAAATGAGGACCATTTACCATTTACCATTTACATCTATCGTACATTTGTATTTCTGCTTTTATTTGTATGTTGTAATCAGTGCGTCATTGAAAAAGAGAGCCTGCTCTCAATGGCCTTCCCCGAATAAATAAAAGTTAATTAAAAATTAAATTTGAGTGAAAGAGGAGCTGGCGTTATAGTCCAAGCTGTTAGTGTCTGATCTGATCTGTCTGATTGGTAAACATTGTAGGTGATGTTAAGTTTGTGCCTGGGTGGTTATTGTGATTGGTGCTGTGATTTGTGCGACTCTTGAAGTGTGATGATTGTGGGGAGTTAGTGTTGCCCTTGGTAGTCAGACTGACACGTGTTCTTTTTAGATTTCTTTAAAAGTCAAAAAATATTGAAGTCAAATGCCTCCACTTTCCCCGGCACAGACACTCACAGTGATCTCCAAGCACACACTTGAGTCTCTGCATGTGAGAATACAAAGACACTGTCAAGAAGATCTGGGACTGATCTGGAGACGGGTGTAGGACGGCTTGTAGGACACGGCAACAATCTGAAGAGACGTTATGCTCTGCTTTTACCAAGTCGAACGCTGAAGCTGCTCCATGTAGTTTTAACCATCTAAAGCGCATACTCCCAGCCTGACTGGCAGGATTGTTTGCGGCGATGACACAGGGAGCCTGTGCCGCACTATGGAACCAGAACAACAAAGCCATGAGCCTGTGCACATTCGTTTGTCTTATGCATGATGTTTTTCTTAAAAATAGGATGATGACATATTTTTGGTGCATGCTAATTTATGTCTTTGTGACAATCATAATGAATTTATATTATCGCGCTTTTCAAAGAACCCCAAAAAGCACTTTACAAATGTAGTGTGTGTGTGAGTGAGTGAGTGAGTTAGTGAGTGAGTGAGTGAGTCAGTCAGTCGGCCTTCGTCAATGACTTGTTCATGTTGCTCCGGTCTCCCTCCCCCAAGACTCGGGGTCCCACGAAGTTTTCAAATCCCACCTCAAGACCCCCCACCTCCCACCCACACTCTTCTACCCTCTCCTAGTGTCCTCCCTTCTGTTGTCTGTTTTACAACCAGCACCCCTCAGTGTAAACCATCTTTTGAGTTGTAGAATGGCTCTATATAAGTCACATTTATTATTACTATTGTTACATTCAAGGGAAGGCTGTGGATCTCTTTCTACGTGTGTCTGGTCCTCTCTTTTCTGGGGCAGATAGCGAACGACACAAGAGTGTTTCTGTTCAACTGCTCTTGGGAGACCAAACCATCCCTCTTTCCATCTCTCTCTCGGGACTCTTCAGTCAACTTCATCACCGTCAAACCGCAGACAGCCAACGGTCCCAGAGCCAAAACAAAGTTGATACCCCGAGAAGCTCTCTTCTGAAAGTGTTCTTTTCTGAGGGGCCTTTCTCAAACCCGAGGACAGAGAGCCGCTTCCTCTCCCACAGCGTTTGGCGATGTCTCTACATGTTAAATAAATGATATTGGGCTGATTTTAGAGTGGGTCGCTGGAACTGACAACAAGTCATCCGTCTCCCTGTGGACACACTTGTCTCCGTATTCATGAGCAAACAGTGCTGCTCGGGTCCGCGATTGCTGTTCTAGCAGTGTGGCCTGATACCAGATGGCACCGGGATAATTAAATGGATCCGCCAGCGAGGTCATCCTTCAGGTACTGATCCAAATAGGCCTCCTCTGGATAAACATGCGCCTTGTTTACTCTCTCTCTTACACTCTCTAATCATGCTATTTATTTATCACTTTAATCCAACACATCGTGTTTATGGTAAATGAGCTTTCCTAACCTGTGGCTACTCAAAGCACTTTGAAACGAGTGCCTCTTATTAACGCGTTCACACACACCTTCATACCTCGACGGGGGCGAGTCAACCAGGCATGGAAACAGCCGGCTCATCTGGAGCAGTTAGGGTTAGGTACCTTGCTCAGGGACACCTGGACACTCAGCTAGGTGCAACCGGGAATCGAGACAACCTGCAGTACCTCCTGAGCTACTGCTTCCCCAGTTAGTTGGCATGTAGTTATCTTCCTCAAGTAGACTAGTAAGCAATACAGTTGAGACATAAAGGTTTTGAACCCAGAACTCTTAATCGAGTATCCTGCCACTCTTAGCCGTCAGTCTCAGAACCAAAGTAACATCGTTCACGTAAAACATCACAATGTGAATTGGAACATGGTTCCTAATTGGCACATGGCTTCTAACTGGCACACTGTTCCTAATTGACACATGTTTCCTAATTGACACATGGTTCCTAATTGGCACATGGCTCCTGATTGGTACATGGTTCCTAATTGGCACATAGTTCCTGATTGGCTGGTCCTCGTCACCTGATCCTGGGGGTCGATCATGAGGGGCCAGCGCCGGCCCCGGGTCACCAAGATGGCGTTCTCCGTGGAGACGGTATCCCGGGGCAACTCCTCGGTGTTCCACTGGCGGATGACGTAGGGGTCGCCCAGGATGTTGATCAGGCTGAAGCTGGCGCTGATGGGGATGGACAGCTCCTGGCACTGCGCCATCCAGTGGTCAATCAGCTGCGCACGCACGCACACACACACACACACAAAGGCACAGGCAGGCACACACACACGCACATGCACGCACACACACACACACAGACACAAAGGCACAGGCAGGCACACACACACACGCACATGCACGCACACACACACAGACACAAAGGCACAGGCAGGCACACACACACGGACGCACGCACACACAGACACACACACACACACACACACACACAGACGCACGCACACACAGGCAAACACACACACACACAGACACGCACACACACACACACACACACACTCATGCATACACACACACACACACACACACACACATACAAGCAAACACAGACACGCACACACACACACAAACAAACACAATCACAAACACAAACAAAAACACACACACACACACACACACACACACAAAAAAATAAAGAGGTGAAGTTCGAGGCTGAACTAGCCCCCATCAAGCCGCCCCCCCCCCCCCCAGCATGCAGCATGCGGTCGTTCCCCGGCCCGCTGACGACCTGTTAGTCAGACTCCTGGGCTCCACTCACCAGCTGGCGGTAGTGGGCGGTGAAGGCCCCGTAGTAGGCCACGCAGGCGGCCGCGATGAACACGTTGCCCACCACGTTGTGGATCTCCTCCTCGAAGAGCGCGATGCTCTCGGCCCAGCGGGCCTGCTCGCTGCCCAGCGCTGCCGTCAGCTTCCCCGAGCGGCCCAGCCGCGCCTCCGTCAGGGACATGGTCTTAGCTGGAGAGGAGGGAGGACAGGAGGACCCCGGGTGGGAGAGAAGTTCACCTTCTCTGTAGAGCTATTCATAGATCTATCGATGAAGTGATCCGTCTTTTTTGCAGTATTCATTTTTATTAATGATTGATTTTTTAGTAATGAAGTAAGTCATTTATATTTTTTATATAAATCATTTTTAATAAATGTAATAAAAAGTCATTATATCTATGAATAGGAGGACAAGGGGAAGGATATGTTAGGGGTTCACCTTTTCTGTAGACCTATTCATATAGCTATTGACTATCTATTGTCGTTCATAACCCAGGACACAGACAGAGAGAGAGCCAGCCGGCTCCATGAAGGAGGGCCCTCACCCAGCTCGTCCTTCTCAGCCATGCTGCTGGTGAACTGCTCCTGGAGGACTCTGATCTGGTCCTGCACCGCCTGCAGCTGGGCCTGCTTCTCCGTCAGCGTGGCCATGGTCTCGTCCAGCTCCGCCTGGTGGGGGCGGGGGGGTTGGGGGGGGGGGGGGGCAGGGGTGGGAGTCACCTGAGTACCTCACCATACCATACCATACCATACAGATTCTGCAATGATCGATACATTGTTAGACAATCCTATAACGATGAGATCAGACTGTGAAAAGGTAAAGGGCTGGATTTCGGAGTTTTTCAGTGACTCTAGTTAACTTCCGTTCAAGTTTGCTTCATTCATGTGTTGAGCTCCACCTCGAGGAGCAGCAGAAATCTGTTTAGAGTGCAATATTTTGTTAATTAAAATATTGATGTTTGGGGCGGTATTTCCTGTCTAACTCTTCATGAATAAAGCATAAAAATGCAAAAGAAAATCTTAAAAAAAAGAATATATATATATATTATATTGATATTTGCAGTGTATCGATTCTCATATCACACGAAGAAGGGCGATGATATATAGCTGTATCGATATTTGGTCCCACCTGCGGTGGTGATGAGTCGCTCACCTGCGCGGCGGCGAGCTTGGCCCTCTTGGGGCCCACCTCCTTCAGGACCCTGGAGTAGAGGTCCATGGCTCGGACCCACATGCACATGGACTTGCAGGCTTTGGAGACCTTCTCCACCTGAAAACACCCACCGCCAGAATAGGTGGTAAGTGGTAAATGGACTGCATTTACACAGCGCTTTTCTAACCAGTGGCCGCTCAAAGCGCTTTACATTACTGCCTAACATTCACCCCATTCATTCACACGTTCACACACCGACGGCGGTGTCAGCCACGCAGGGCGACAGCCAGCTCGTCGGGAGCAGTGAGGGTGAGGCGTCTTGCTCACCTCGACACTCATGTCATTAAACAGGAACTATATCCTCATTCTCATCATCATGTTTAAGGTTATTTGTCTCTCAATGTCTGAAGTTGCAATAGCTGAAAAGTGTAGTGTAGTCTCGACTGTTAGTCTAGATCACTGTCACTAGATACCACAAGGTCATCTCCATGATGCATGGTAATATATTCTAATAACAGCCAAATACAAGTTTAATGGTTTAGTAGCGAGGTTGGTTCTAAAAGTCCTCCTCGCCTTTAGACCCAGCGTACTTTGTATTCATTACCCACAACCAGAGAAACAACAAACACTGGAGCGCAAGTCGAGTGTAAGCTCAAGGCCATCTGTGTGCCACACGGGCCCAATACCCCTACGGATAAACCCAGTTCAAACACACCTTCTCCGGGATGAAGTCGGGATTGTTGACATATTTCTGCAGCTTCTGCAGGATCTGGGGCTTAATGTTGGCTTTGTCGTACTCCATCAGGCGCTTCAGGAAGGTGGAGTCCCCCAGAAGCTGCTTGGCCCCGGCCCAGTCCGGTCTGGGTGGACAGTGAGGAGGACAGATGGACGGATGGAGTTACGGACAGACCGGCATACAGACAGGCAGACATGTCATTTACAGCCAAGGCTTTTTTTTGAGAAAAAAAAGCCTTGTTTCACATAATGCCTCTTTGGTATGCCGGCCCTTTGCTATTATAAAGATTAGCAGCACTATACTGAAACCAACAGCAGCCTGTAAACATACAACCTGTTGTTGGTAAAAGAAGCAGGAGAATGCCCTGTTAGAAAGGGTATGTCAACATTTGTAGTTTCCTTTAAGTATGTCCTGGCACTTAATGTACACACTTATTGTATGTTGTACGTCCTTGCACTTAAAAATAGTACGTTAACATTGTCTAACGTCTTATCCTAGCTATCTTTGTTGTATACGGGGAATGGGTGAACCTAGTGATTGTTAGTGCTTGGCACTATGAACATCCTTACTGTACCGACAGCGATATATTGTTTCTCTTTCTTCTGACGAATATACTTATTGTAAGTCGCTTTGGACAAAATCGTTTGTGAAATACCCCAAATTTAAAATGTAAATGTAAGCAAAAACCAAAGCTAGGCCCACCATCGCTGTGTATGTACATTAGGCATGTGCCTGGAGGGAATGCTTGGCTGGCAGTATGTAATGCGAGGTGACGGTGATGTAGGACCTGAGGGGACGTATCACTGCTGATGACTGAAGACCGGGCCGTGGCTACCGCTGGAGACCAATGCGTCAGAGGAATCAAGACAGTGCAAGAGAAATGGCGTGTACGTGTGTTTGTGTGATGTAATGATTATGTTTACAGATTCTGTGTGCTGACGGATGCAATCGCTGATTTTAAGGCTGACTAAGGCTTAAACTAATGCTAGTCATCAGGAATATCTCTGGGGATTTCTCCCTCTCTGTCTCTCTCTCCCTCTCTGTGTCTCTCTCCCTCTCTCTCTATGTCTCTCTCTCTCTGTTATACTTCAGCCTCAAAGCTCAGTCTATTGCATGCAGTTTTCTAACACTTTATTTTCCTTGTTTTGTCTTATGTGTAGGGAAGATATTATGCAATCATTTCCAGTTGTAATGAGACGATAAAACAAATCCGGGCAAATATACAACGCATCACGATGCTTTGAAATCTATTCAGGACATAATATACAAAAAACATAAAAATGCTACAGATATCGCCAGCATTTTTATGTTTGTTGCATTTGTTTTTTACGATACCACAGAAGCCACATCAGAAAACAAGGAGACAATTTGATATCATGTCTACAGATCGGGAAAATAATTGCTTATGCAAACCTAATTACTGACACATTGTCTTAAGATTCACAATCCATCCACCAAAGAAAACACTTTGAGATTGAAGGGCGGATACTGGTCAGACTAACTCAGACTAAAGGAGATGAGTAATCTTCTGGGCAATGGGACCAATCAACAGCCAGGATTACAGTGATAGGCCGGGTGGGACTGGTTTAGCCCTGAGGGGACGTGGGGCTGACTCACACCCACCAGAGTGCTGCTGCATATCAAGGTCGAGGGAGGGAGAGGATGAGGGTGATGAGCAATGACTATAGTCATGATTCAAGACAATCCAAGTCCTTGATCACTTTGTATGTAATAGATGGATATATTAATACTAGTAGTATTACTATTACTATATACTATCAGTATTAGAACTAGTAGTCAATTGATAGTTACTTTGTAGATCCCAGAGGGGAAATACCTGACAAATGTCAACGTCAGAAACCACAATGTTTAAATTGCATTTGATCATTCCCTTCATCAACAACATGAGACTCCTTCTATCTGACGTAGCAGGGTGGAGGAGTTGGAGACTGAGAGACACACTGACACGGCCTTGAGGAGGACATTCACAACAACATGAAACTCCTTCTATCTGACGTAGCAGACGGAGGAGGAGGAGGAGCTCTACTGAGCGAGAGACCCACTGACTTGGCGTTGAGCAGGATGCACACGGCCTCCATGACGGTCATGACCATGTCGGGGGGCTTGGTGAAGACCCTGATCTCGGAGATGTCGGCCTTGTCCAGGGCGTTCAGGGCCTTGTTGGCGCTCTCCAGGGCGGGCAGCGCCTCGTCCAGGTCCCGCTGGGCGTCGTCCGCCATGGCCTGGGTGTCCTCCGCCTTCACCGTGGCCAGGGCCTCGTCCTCCTTCACCACCTCCCGCACCTGGAGGGGAGGAGACGGGGGACTGTGTGATGTGTGTGATCAGGGCGGGGATGATGGGTGAGATGAAGGTCGGGCGGGTTAGCGCGCTTAGCCTCTGAAAGCACGCACGCACACGCACGCACGCACACACACACACACACACACACACACACAAAAACACACAGAAGCGCACGCACACACATGCATTCAAACACAATGTAGAACCAAGAGAATAAATTACGAAATGCTGAATGCATGAATGACTTACGCAGCCTCAGTGTGTGTGTGTGTGTGTGTGTGTGTGTGTGTGTGTGTGTGTGTGTGTGTGTGTGTGTGTGTGTGTGTGTATACCCTTCAGGGGACAGGGCAGCCAAGGATAGGGCAGCCAAGGATAGGCCACATTTAAAATTGTCCAATAAGAACCTTTGATTATTTTATGCAATATTTTTCTTGTTGCTTTAACCACTGGTTGTTTCAGTGCTTTGGGCAAAATAAAATGGCTAAATAAATGTAATTCATTGTCATTTATATTATTATGTAAAAACTGATACACACGAGAAGATGTGAGGGTTATAATGTCCTCCGGACAAACAAACTTAAACAAAAAGATATACACAAAAAAGAAGGAAGGACAAAAATACAGAATGAATGAAAGAACGAAAAAGTGAAGAAAGATGGGCCAAAACAAAGTAAAAAAAAAACAGTAAGTAAGTCAGACATAAACAAAGAAAGCATTAAAGAATTACAGCAACAAAGGAATAATAGAAGAAATTAGGTTCAAGCAAAGAAATCAATAAAAAAAAAACAAGAAAAGACGACAAAAGAATTAAAGAAAAAAACAACAAGAAAAGTCAAAGAAATAAATCACAAAGTTAACAATTCAACACACGGACCCCCTCGCTCACAGACCTTGTCGGCGCTCTCCTGGTCCACGGCCAGTTTCTCCATGAGCGTGTTGACGTCGGCCGACTTCTGCACCAGCACGGGCTCCAGGGCCGACAGGTCGATCTTCATCTTGTCCACCAGCACGTTGGTCTCCAGCAGCTTGGTCAGGCCGTTCTTCACGCGGTCCCGGGCCTACAGGTCAGCACAGGAGCGGATCAAGAACCAACACATCCATTTAAAGTCCCCTGGGACAGCCTGCCGGAGGAGCTGAGGACAATCTGTGAACACCTTTACAGGACACCTTAAAACATACCTTCAGCATTCTCCTAATCCATTTGATTTATCTATTTTTATTATTATTTTCTTTTCAGTTCATTTTATTGTTAAGCACTTTGTATTGCAATTTTGCACGAAAGGCACTATAAATAAAGTTTGATTTGATGTGATTTGAATTCATTAACCTTGGGTAGGCTTGCCACGCCCTGCCTGTTGTATACATGTTGTATTTATATAGTAGTAGTATATCGTAGTAGAACTACTAGTAGAACTACTACGATAACTCTATGGATAACTCCATAACTCCATAACTTTATGGCGATCAGAGAATGAACCCCAGGCCTAACCATGTGTGAAAACTTCCAGCATTCCAGCATTCCATATCCCAGCATTTCTTATGCATATTTAAGAGTCAGTGGTGAGGGACCCAATGGACCCTGGTTGATGGAGGAGTGTGTGTTTCTCACCGCCACCAGCTGCTCCCTCTTCTCCCGCAGCATGGCCAGGTACAGGTTGATGAGCTCCAGGTAGGAGGTGGGCGTGGTGTAGTAGCGGCGCCGCAGCTCGCCGTAGAAGCGCTCCGCCATGTCGGTGACGCTCACGTGGACCTCCACGCACATCAGAGAGAAGTTCTCCCTCAGCTGCTCGCCGCCGCCAAAGTCCTCGTTCTGGAAGAAGGTCTGGGAGACGGAGAGCAGCGCCTCCCGTGGCCACTGGGGGGGAACGCAGGCGGTCGTTGCACACGTACATATGCACACACACGCACGCACGCACACACACACACACACACACACACACACACACACACACAAACAAACACATAAACGGACAGGCATGTACCCACATAAACATGTGCACGCACACACACAGGCACACTCACAGGGATGAACACACACACACAAAAACATACACATAAACACACACACACACACACACACTTTAGTCCATTGGTTCATTGAGTATTGTACTTGCACTTCAGTAAGTGGGGAAGTTAATACTTTATTAACCCCTGAAGGGGGGAAGGGTGCCAGAACAGTGAGAGAAAAAGAGGCAGTAGGAAGTACATTAATAAATTAATACAAATCTAGGAAGATTATAAAAAAGGATATGTGAGGTTGACCCAGAGAGAGAGAGAGAGAGAGAGAGAGAGAGAGAGAGAGAAAGAGAGAGAGAGAGAGAGAGAGAGAGAGATAGAGCAATGTGCGTGCATGTGTGCGTGCGTGCATGCGTGTGTGCGTGCGTGCGTGCGTGTGTGTGTGCGTGCATGCGTGCATGTGTCTTTAAGTTGAATATAACTGCAGACTGTAGAGAAACAGAGCAGTGATATTAGAGCCTCAGTCCCTGAGCTGGGTGACAGCGTGTGTATTGTCTCGCGTCCTCCGTGCCACAGCCACAAGCCAACGGCCCCAGCGCCATTGGACAGCATTATTCTGCTCTACATTCTACTCTATTCCCTCTAGCCATCGTGTTCCGCAAATGTTGCCTTTGCCTAAAGTGAATCTGCACAGACAATGATGCTACGATTAGGTAACGACTCAGGGGACGGAGTAATTGTTTTGACTGAGAACTTGCATAATGTATTGTACACGCACGCGCGCACACAAAAACAACACACTGACACGCGCAAGCGCGCATTCATGCACGCACACATACACAGGCAAACACACACACACACACACACACACACACAGGCAAACACACACACACACACACACACACAAACACAGGCAAACACACACACACACACACACACACACACACAGGCAAACACACACACACACACACACGGTTGTAGTTTGAGCTGACCTGTACAAACCAGTCGATGGTGCAGCAGTTGACGAGTGAGGGGAACATGCGACAGCGTGAGCGGAAGGCGTCGCCCACGGGGCTCATGCACAGCACGATGTGGAGCCGGGCACGCACACGGGACACGAAGTACTGGAACACCTGCAGCCACACACACACACACACACACACACACACACACACACACACATAAACGGACATGCATGTACAAACATAAAAATGTGCATGCACACACACACACACACACACACACACACAAACATAAACGGACATGCATGTAGAACATAAACATGTGCACGCACACACACACACATACAGGCAGGCATATGCACACCCACACACACAAAGGGACAAACACACACACACACACACACACACACACACACACACACACACACACAAAGGGATAAATGTACGCACACACAAACACACACTCACAGTAATGAACACAGACACACACACAGACACACACACACACTCTGCTGTAGGGCTCATTGGACAGACCATGCATACGAATGCACTGGCTTATGTGCATGTGCACGTCTGTTTAAATCTGCTTCTCAAACGTTACGTAAAACCATTTACCCAAAAACCCTCTGCCACGAGGGGAGAGTGAAACAAGCTATAAGAACAAAGTGGGAGTGTTCCCATTTTACATAACAAATAGTATTTAGTGAGGGGGGGGATATTCCTTGCATTTAGTAGTTAAGTAGCACACACACAAACACACATAACTACACAACTAGTAAACACTATTTGCCTGGGTATTTCCCTCCACCTAAACACACACAAACACACAGTGTAGAACTTAGCAAAACCGATAAATATCCCAATACAGCGATTCTACGATCATCGATATATTGTTTGACAATCCTCTCACATTACATCACTATATATGCGTAACGATGAACACCAAATGACCGTGAAAAGGTAAAGTGCTCAATTTCTGTCTTTATTCATTCGGCGATGACGTATCGCTGTATCGATATTTTGTCCCACCCCTAGTAGAACTAGTAAACAGTGGGATGCAGTCTTTTCCTGTGTATTACCCTTGACCTGAACACACACAAAACTACACAACTACACAAACACACAGTGTAAAACGATTAAACAGTGGGGTGCAGTCTTGTTTGTGTATTACCCACCACACAACCACACACCCACGCACACAGTGCAAAAACGATTAAACAGCGGGGTGCAGTCTTGTTTGTGTATTACCCTCCACCAGACCACACACAAACACACACAACCACACACCCACACACACAGTGTAAAAGGATTAAACAGTGGGGTGCAGTCTTTGCCTCCCCTTCCCTCCCCCAGAACCTCGCCCTGCCTCGGTGGTGTGTGTGTGTACCTGGTGCCCGGTCACCCTCCCCCTGGTGGTGTGTGTGTGTGTGTACCTCGTGCCCGGTCGCCCTCCCCCTGGTGGTGTGTGTGTGTGTGTGTACCTCGTCCCCGGTCGCCCTCCCCCTGGTGGTGTGTGTGTGTGTGTACCTCGTCCCCAGTTGCCCTCCCCCTGGTGGTGTGTGTGTGTGTGTACCTCGTCCCGGTCGCCCTCCCCCTGGTGGTGTGTGTGTGTGTGTGTACCTCGTCCCCGGTCGCCCTCCCCCTGGTGGTGTGTGTGTGTGTATGTACCTCGTCCCCGGTCGCCCTCCCCCTGGTGGTGTGTGTGTGTGTGTGTACCTCGTCCCCGGTCGCCCTCCCCCTGGTGGTGTGTGTGTGTGTGTGTACCTCGTCCCCGGTCGCCCTCCCCCTGGTGGTGTGTGTGTGTGTGTACCTCGTCCCCGGTCGCCCTCCCCCTGGTGGTGTGTGTGTGTGTGTGTACCTCGTCCCGGTTGCCCTCGTTGATGCCGGCCTCCTTGGCCTTGGGCCGTGTGGCCGCCAGCACCTGCTCCAGCTCGTCCTTCTCAAACAGGTTGGGCACCTCCCCCGAGTTCAGCATGTTGTTGATGTCTTCCAGGAACTCCTCCAGCACGATCTGCAGCACACGGCTCAGAGGTCACGTGCAGAAACAGGAATACGACTGCAGCTATATGTTCTGAACTGTTTACTTACTTACCGTTACCCAAATTAGGCACATAAATCAATTATACAAAATGTAATAGAACTTAATAACTTAATAATCAACCGTAATCAACCGATTCTTTATTTAACCTAGCCCCTCCCTACCTCTCTGACCTCCTCCTCCAACACACTTCTACCCGTTGCCTCAGGTCTTTGGACACAACCGCACTCAGAACCCCCAGGACCAAGCTACGAACCTGGGCCATACCATTTTGACACTTTTGCTTTCACCACGTAACCTCCTTCCCTCCTCTCCACTTCCTCCTTGTTAAAAATCTTTTTACTAATATACGTTGTTATTAAAAGATTTGATCTTGTGTTCACTCTGTAAAGCGTCTTTGAGTACTTGCGCTGTATAAATCGAATGGATTATTATCATTTTTAATATAGCGAATATCATACACAATCACATTTCATGGCGGAGACGCAATACAATGTGCTTTGCAAATGCACACATGTTTAGACATGAAGAACACAAGACTCAAACACAATAAGAGCACAGGACACACAGACGAAAGCAGAGGACAGCAAAACACCAAACCGACCCAACCAACTAAACTAAAAGACCTGTCCCGTAATGAACTGATACGGGACGCACTTTGTTCCGTATTTTGGGGTCGTGGAAGAATGACAGCTCGTTATGGTGATTCTCAGTCACTCGCTCACTTGCGGACTGCGTGCGCTCCTCCCACGGCCACACACACAAGCAATAAGAAGCAAGACACTGTACCTGGTGTCTGGAAACACGCTGGGCTCGCTCATTGGTCAGTACTCTTCATGCGTGCAGCAGCAGAGCCAATCACTATGAAGTATCGTATCTTATCAACCATTTCAGTGCTGTGCTCCTCCAGTCCACAACTACCGTATACAAAAAAATGGATGCTGCTAGGCAAAAAACTACCTCAGAGTCAGAAAGTGAGTTAGAAGAGGACGTCAACAACAACAACCTTCCTCCTCCTCCACCAAAGAAAAAAGAAAAAAGAAAAACGAAGTACAACGAAATTGTACTGTCTGCCGCCGACTATTTTCAATTAGTCACGGAGGAGTAAATGACGTTAAGCAACATGCTGCTGGTGAAAACCACAAGAAAAACGAGAAGCAGAGGAGAAGCCAGGGCGCCCTGACACAGCTCCTTGTTCGTCAAGCAACTCCAGAGGCTAACCTGAGAATCTGTTATTTTGCACATTTTGAAAAAATAAATTATTGAATGATAGTCTGTTTCTCATGTAGTCTATACCCTAACCATAACCGCACACTTTGGGGGTTTGACACAAAATTTAAACCTGAAATTGGGGAGTTAGACCCAAAAATGGGGGGGTTTGGCACGCGACCAAGAGGTGTCCCTTATTTGAAACTCTGGGAGTTGGCGACCCTACCCCCTCCCCCCCTCCCCCCCCCTCCTCACCTGGGTGTCGGTGAAGAGGAACACCATGTCCCGGTCCTCCACGCCCGCCATCTTGCAGAGGCGGCGCAGGTCCTCGTGGAAGCTGTCGTAGCCGTAGCCGCGGCTCAGCTCAATCTGGAAGCAGCTGTAGCCGCACATGTGCGAGGCCAGCCGGGTCAGGGCCTGCTTGCCCGTGCCGCCCACGCCCACCAGCAGGGCGTTGCCCCTCTCCTGGCGGATCATACGGGCTATCCTGTACGCGAGACGAGAGAGACGAGAGAGACGGGGTGTTGGTTCACACTGTCAGGGACACCCCGTGGTTCCATCACTCGGGGTGGATTGGGACAGGGTCGTGGTTCGGACTCACAAATGAAGTTGCTCTGGGTCGAACCGTAGCCTAAAGAACGCCTTCATTGTTTCAAGTCTGATAGTCTCCCGCCTGTTAACTGGCAGGGGTTCATTCTGACATACTGGCCCTTTAAGGACTTTTACCAATTGATAGACATCCGATGCTTTGAGACGTGCACCCACGTGCGGGAGCGTTGTGTGTGTGTGTGTGTGTGTGTGTGTGTGTGTGTGTGTGTGTGTGTGTGTGTGTGTGTGTGTGAGCACCTGGCCACGTGCTCCACGGCGTCCTGGAAGAACACCAGCTTGGTCTCCTTGGAGAAGACGCTGTTGTAGTCGTCCAGGTAGTCCTGGAGAACCGCCCGGATCCGGTCCATGTCCGTCAGGTCCTCGTACACGCGGTCCTCCTTCTCCGCACCCACCTGACACGCACACACAGGCACACGCAGGCACACACACACACACAGGCACACGCAGGCACACACACACACACACACACACACACACAGACAAACAGACAGACATAGACATAGACAGACACGGACACAGGCACACACACACGCACGCATACACACACACACACACACACACACACACACACACACACACACACACACACACACACACAGACACACACACACACACACACAGACAGACAGAGAAACAGACACAGACGGAGACACGCACACACATACACACACACACACACACACACACACACACAACGTTGATGAGGAGGTAGAGGAGCAGAAGGTGTAGAAGGTGCATGGTGATTTGGACGTGATTTGAGTGTCTTTGAGACAGCGTACCTTAATGAAATCGCCGAAAATGATTGGCTTGGTCACAAAATAACTGGGCTCCAGGTTCAGGTTGAAGTATTTGCCTGCGCGAGGGAGAGAGAGATTGAGAGAGAGTGTGAGAGAGTGAGAGTAAGAGAGAGTGTGAGAGAGTGAGAGTAAGAGAGAGAGAGAGAGAGAGAGAGAGAGAGAGAGAGAGAGAGAGAGAGAGAGAGAGAGAGAGAGAGCAAGAAAGAAGGTGAGAGCGAGAGAGAGTGAGAGAGAGCGAGAAAGAGAAAGAGGGGGAGAGAGAGAGGGAGACAGCGAGAGAGATAGAGAGAGAGAGAGAGACAGCCAGACAGATGGATAGAGAGACACAGGGTCAAAGAGGGGAAGGGTACAGTCTCAACAGCCACTGATTTTAACTGCACGGGTATTGCGCTCATCCCTCTTCCTAGAGACAGCTCATACACAGCCGGCCCTTACTGGCCATCTCCGAGACGATGACGTTGAAGTAGGTCTTGTCCTGGTTGTTGATGAGCCGGTCGTGGAACACGCGCTGGCACTCGTGGCAGAAGAGACGGAAGGTCTGATTCTGGTCCCTCACCGTGCCGGGCTGGCACTGCAGCATGCCTGGAAACACAGCGCCCCCCAAGGATTCAGGATGCAGGGCGTCACATGGACAGATGGCCACCGTTCGCAAATCGTGTTCAGCACTTTATTATACTGATTCACTTTTTTTAATACCCTTTTTTTTTTTTTCACTGATTCAGTTTTTCATACCCTTTTTTTTTTGGGAAGAAAGAACTACAACTCAGTTTACTTTACTAAATGCAGTAAAAAGTGGCATATGCACACCCATACACACAAAGGGATAAACACACACACACACACACACAAACAGCCATGCATGTACACACACACACACACACACACAACGACGCTCAGATGTCCCTGAGCGGGCCCCCGAATCAACAAGTGGTTGATTGGCGGGTCGTTATGAGCTGCTTGACCGAGGACAACGCAAATAAATAAAAGAAGAAGACCATAGGAAGAGAGTCAAATGTTGGCTTATACTCTGTGCTCTGTGGAGGCAGACACAGAGCAACAGAAGAGGTGCTGGAGAGAGAGCGAGAGAGAGAGAGAGAGAGAGAGAGAGAGAGAGAGAGAGAGAGAGAGAGGGAGAGGGAGAGGGAGAGAGAGAGAGAGAGAGAGAGAGAGAGAGAGAGAGTGTGAGAGAGAGAGAGAGAGAGAGGCCGTGATGGATGTTGTGGGCTTTTTGCCGGCTTTAATGTCTCTAAAGTATTAATGTTGTACAAAATGTTAACTGTTTACACTGGCTTTGTAGTGAATGCATTATGCATCCACCACTCCCACCGCGGCCCCTTGGTGCTGGACGTCTAGATGAGCCTCTGATTGGCTGAGAAGGGAGTGAGCCAAGGACGACCGCACCAGGGGATAGGACAGCCGGGTCCACGGACGGCTTGTTCCCCCCAGTCG
>NC_140273.1:1326763-1339263 GCF_964030765.1 Micromesistius poutassou | reverse complement strand
TAACTCCTGGCATAATGCAGAGCGCTTAATACCAGCACCATCTGTGGAGATGCCTTGAGTTCTGAGCAGCAGGCAGGTGCAGTGAATGTGTGTGTGTGTGTGTGTGGATATGACTCTCTATGTAGGTCTGTGTATATAAGTGAATGTTACCAGAGAGAGAGAGAGAGACAGAGGAGAGAAAGAGAGAGAGAGAGAGAGAGAGAGAGAGAGAGAGAGAGAGAGAGATGAGGAGGAAGAGAGACAAACACAATAATCCAAACAACTTTTTTATTGTTAATTTTCACCATCATAAAATATTAAATGTGTGCACTTCTATGTGTTGCGTGTGCCATGTGTTTGTCTGTGTGTGTGTGTGTGTGTGTGTGTGTGTCTGTGCGAGTGTGTGTGTGGTCCGGCGGCCGTACCGTAGCATCGGTGTTGTCCTCAAACTGCTGCCTGACGAAGCTGTCGAAGGGGTCCCAGTGCGCCTCGGTCAGGTTCCCCCCCACCGCCCACACGTAGCAGAACATAAAGGTCTGGCACAGCACGCTGTTCAGGTGTTGGGCCCCCTGACGCACACACACACACACACACACAGATAATAACACATACACACACATACATATACACAGACACACACACAGACAAACAGAGACAGACACAGACACACACACACACACACACACACACACACACACACACACACACATAATAACACACACACACACACACATACATATACACAGACACACACACACAGACAAACAAACACAGACACACACACACACACACAGACAGACACAGAGACACACACACACACACACACACACAAACACACAGAACACACACACTCACAAACATACATACACACACAGATAACAACACAGAGACAAACACAAACACACACATACAGACACAAACACACACACACATACACACACAAACACACAGAGAAAGACGTAGACAAACTTGTTGAATGAAATCCAGAATCATCCAATCCTCCATTTCAATGATCCACTGCATTTAAACGGTCTGTTTATCCCACTGAGCAGTGCTGAATTATGATTGATCGAGTTTCTTTGGTAACGGATCTATGAGAGTTAGTGTGACGCATGGATCACCCCGTCACAGCCAGCGGTCCTAGACCATAAATAAGAGAAGGCTCTCAATGTACAGGCTACATTAAACATTCATATCCTTGACCTGTTATCACTGACGGCTCTGATGAATGGATGGGTATCTGATCAAATCAGATATCGCAGCACAGGATGAATGATAAGGTGCTACTGAATAACCGTGTGATTCTATGAAGCGTCAGAAGTGTTATTGCTCTTTCCTTTTACCATTTTCAGGTCGGGTCCCCCTTTGCCCAGCAACAGGGCCTCCAGCAGGCAGCAGAGGGTGGTGACTTTACTGATGTCCACCTGGCTGATGGCCTGAGCGCAGCGCTTCACCACAAACTGCAGGCCCTTCTCCACGTACTGCTCAAACAGATCCAGAACGTACGCACCCACTGCCTCTGGGAGCTGTGGAGGGGAGGGGAGGGAGGGGAGGGAGGGGAGGGATGGAGGGGGAGGAAGGGGGAGAGAAGGACTTACTGTATGGACTGAGGCTCCTTGATTATGTACTTGGCTGCTCAAACTCAACCGACACAGTCACATATGCCTCACGCTCCAGGGCAGCCATAACTCAGAGAGAAGAAAAGTGTCTGAATGAGGGGGAGAGAATGGCAGGCAGAGAGAGAGTGAGAGGGAGAGAGAGAGAGAGAGAGAGAGAGAGAGAGAGAGATGAGGAGGAAAAGAGACATAACGACCTAAAGACAGATCAAATAATCGGAGCAACTTTTGTATTGTTTGTATATATACCAACATAAAAGGGCTCAACTCAAGAATTTGTGCATACAGCCATGCAAGGCGACTGCCAGCTCAGGGACACCTCGACACTCAGCTAGGAGGAGCCGGGGATCGAACTAGCAACCTTCCGGTTACCAGCCAATCCGCTCTACCTCCTGAGCCACCTGCCGCCCCAGGACAGACTTCAGTGCCTGAGCTGATTTGCTAGGCAGAGGAGGAGGAGAGGGTAGGGAGTCTTTGTGAAGAGAAATTGCCTGTTGGCCCTCCATTGTGATGTTACTCTCAAGAGGCTCATGGGCAATGATCCCAACCGTCAGCTGTGATGTGCCATCGGTCCATACGCTGACACTAATGTGATGCTTCTTTATGTTCCCTGAATCTATATACAGAGGCACGCGCACACACACACGCAACCGCATCCACATCCACAGAAAGATGGGCACACAAGCACGCGAATGCACGATGCACTGAATAAAATGTAACATGAGTAAGAGGGGATACTGGAGAGGAGGCAGTTTCAAAACATCAAAGGTCATTTATCAACCATGGCTGGAAGTGAATCGTCCTTCTGCTTACTAAAACAAAACTTTAGCTTTCAAACAAAACTTTTGCCACTTTCACTTTTCACTCATTTTGGATGCATTGTCGCCATATGAATACATCTGTTACATACATACATGTTTTTCTGATTTTAATTTTGTCCGTCTTTTTTTATTCTCTATTGGAAGTGATTTTAAATCTCAATGAGACTTTTATCTGGTTAAATAAAGGCTTAATAAAACAAATTAGAAAAATGGAAAAGAGCCATTGGGAAAACGCCCCCAGTGGCAGCGGCCGGTAGTACCTGCTCTCCCAGCCCGCTGAGCCAGGTCTGGACGTAGGGCTTCCACTTGAGCTCGTCTGGGTCGATGTACACCATCCCACAGCGGCTAACAGTGGCTGGAGACGCCACCGACAGGTCCTGGACCTACACACACACACACACACACACACACACACACACGCACATAAACACACACACACACACACACACACACACACACACACACACACACACACACACACACACACACACACACACACACACACACACACACACACGCGCGCATGCACAGACATACACACACACACACACACACACACACACAAAATGTTCAGAAAGGAGAAGTAATTACCTTTTTCCCCGACCCTATTAAGAAAATGTGTTAAATGAACCAGTGCTATTCAATTTGCACACAGGCTGATTGCTTCCTATTATTATGGTGTGATATATCATGAGAATAGAAGGGAGGAAGTATACATTGGCTATATATATACTGTATATATATATTTATATACATTGGATTATTATACAGAATGCTGTGTTTCTCGTAAGTTGGAAAAGTGAACCCTCACTTAAAGCTAGGGTAGGCAATTATTTTTAGAAGGTTTTGAGAGTGTCGTTGATAAGATTCTTGTAAACGGAGAAAGCGTTACGGGCTGGACAGCTTTTACTGTTTGTAGACAATATCAGTGATCAGATGCGATTGCAATGATACAACTATTGAAATCACTGTTAATCAGCATTGACTACAGATATGTCCAGGTCATTTGAAGCTATGAGCCAGAGTTCAACCTAGACTCACACTTACTGTATGTTGTACGTCCTGGCACAAATAATACTTATCGTCGTGTGGCGTCTTATCCTAGCTATCTTTGTTGTGTACGGGGAATGGGTTAACCTAGCGATTGTTAGTGCTTGGCCCTACACGTAAATGTAAATAGTTCTAATGTTACACGTGGCCACCATAACAGAACCCGTGTCACCTCAAACAGCATGTGTATGGTCGTGCTGAGCTTGATGCGCTCTCTCTCTCGTTCTCTGTCTCTCTCGCTCTCTCTCTCTCTCTCGTTCTCTCGTTCTCTCTCTCTCTCTCTCTCTCTCTCTCTCTCTCTCTCTCTCTCTCTCTCTGTTACCTCAAACAGCATGTGTATGGTCGTGCTGAGCTTGATGCGCTCTCTCTCTCGTTCTCTGTCTCTCTCGCTCTCTCTCGTTCTCTCTCTCTCTCTCTCACCTCAAACAGCATGTGTATGGTCGTGCTGAGCTTGATGCGCTCTCTCTCTCTCTCTCTCTCTCTCTCTCTCTCTCTCTCTCTCTCTCTCTCTCTCTCTCTCTCTCTCTCTCTCTGTCACCTCAAACAGCATGTGGATGGAGTTGCTGAGCTTGATGCGCTCGCTGTTGGCCAGGCACAGCATCTTGTTGTCGTCCAGCACGGTGTTCATGTTCTCGATCCACAGCGCGTCCACCGGCCCGTCGCTCACGATCCACTGGTGGTCGCCGCTGGCGTCGCCGGCCGCCGCCCGAACGCTCAGCGCCATCAGGCCGTCACGCCACTCCAGGGTCAGAAAGTTGACCTGGGGTCAGAGGGGAGGGAGGGGGGGGGGGGGGGGGAGGGGGGGAGAGGGAGGGAGGAAGGAGAGAGAGAGAGAGATTGAATACAGACACAGTGCTTATGTATTGTGGTGGTGTTCCGCTGTGCATAAGGGAGAGAGAGAGAGAGAAATGGAAGATGATCTCTGCATGCTTCGTGCTTAAGAGTCTTAATGCACTCGAGGGAAGGGTTTTGGATAAAAACAAATCCGACAATCTGCATTTAGTTATACGGACGCAGTGGGAGAAAAATCCAACCACAACAACAACGGCAACAACAAACAACAACAAAACGTGAGCGGGAGGAGCATTGGAAGTAACCATCTGTCTGGATTTCCACTCCTCAAAACACCAATGAAGAATGAACAATGAAGCCCTAATTAGAACCGCAGAGTCGCTCACCAGCTCCCGCAAAAGACTCAAGACTCACCCCTCCCACCCCCCTCTTACACACTTATTGTATATTGTACTTCCTGGCCCTTAAAAACAGTCCTTATCATTGTGTAGCGTCTTATCCTAGCTATCTTTGTTTTATACAGGGAATGGGTTAACCTAGTGATTGTTAGTGCTTGGCACTCGTTTCTATGAACATCCTTACTGTACCGACAGCGATATATATGTATATATATACTGTATATTGTTGTTTCTCTTTCTTCTGACAAACATACTTATTGTAAGTCGCTTTGGATAAAAGCATCTGCTAAAGGCCCTCAATGTAAATGTAATCCAGACTAATGAATGGTTAATGAATCTCTAATCCAGACTAATGAAGGATTAATGAATCCCTAATCCAGACTACTAGAGGGTTAATGAACCCCTAATCCAGACTAATGAAGGGTTAATGCATCTCTAATCCAGACTAATGAAGGGTTAATGAATCTCTAATCCAGACTAATGAAGGGTTAATGCATCTCTAATCCAGACTAATGAAGGGTTAATGCATCTCTAATCCAGACTAATGAAGGGTTAATGAATCTCTAATCCAGACTAATGAAGGGTTAATGAATCTCTAATCCAGACTAATGAAGGGTTAATGAATCTCTAATCCAGACTAATGAAGGGTTAATGAATCTCTAATCCAGACTAATGAAGGGTTAATGAATCTCTAATCCAGACTACTGAAGGGTTAATGAATCTCTAATCCAGACTAATGAAGGGTTAATGAATCTCTAATCCAGACTAATGAAGGGTTAATGAATCTCTAATCCAGACTACTGAAGGGTTAATGAATCTCTAATCCAGACTAATGAAGGGTTAATGAATCTCTAATCCAGACTACTGAAGGGTTAATGAATCTCTAATCCAGACTACTGAAGGGTTAATGAATCTCTAATCCAGACTAATGAAGGGTTAATGAATCCCTAATCCAGACTACTGCAGGGTTCATGAACCAGGAGAGGCCCACCTCTCCGTAGAGCTCCCCCATGGTGACCGACTTGGGGTTGAGCACGTGGGTGTGGACGGGCAGGTAGAAGGGGTTGGTGGCGCCGTGGCCGGCGGCGTGCAGCGCCTGCAGGGCGTCGGCCAGCACCGTGTACACCGTGGTCTTCCCCCCGCCGGTGGGGCCCACCAGCATCACACCGTGACGCACCATCATGGTCTCATACAGCTGGATCACCTGGTGGGCGGGGGGGGGGGAGAGGGAGAAAGAGAGGGAGAGAGGGAGGGGGAGAGGGAGAGAGGAAAGAGAGAGAGAGGGGCAGAGAGAGACAGAGGTAGATGTGGAGAGAGAGAGAGAGAGAGAGAGAGGTAGAGGGAGGGAGAGAGAGAGAGAGAGAGAGAGAGAGAGAGGGAGGGGGAGAGGGAGAGAGGAAAGAGAGAGAGAGGAAAGAGAGAGACAGAGGTAGATGTGGAGAGAGAGAGAGAGAGGTAGAGGGAGGGAGAGAGAGAGAGGTAGAGGGAGGGAGGGAGAGAGAGGTGGAGGGAGAGAGAGAGAGGTGGAGAGAGAGAGAGAGAGAGAGAGAGAGAGAGAGAGAGAGAAAGAAAAAAAAAAGCAAACAAGGAAAAATACAAATATAAATTGAAAAAGCTAGTTTTTGCATGACTGCCTTTTGTGTTACCATTGCAGGTCACTTTGTGTTGTGGGCACTGTCACACTCGAACAAAGCTAAAAACGGAACACGCGCGTCGCGTCACGTTGAGTCTGTATATATCTCGGTGTGGTTCAGCGGTCCTCCTCCTGGCCGCGGCCCCAGGCTCACCTTGCTGGTCATGCCGGCCAGAGGCTGCAGGTTGCGTCGGAGCAGGGCCTCCAGGATGGTGGAATGCAGCACGCCGTAGTCGTGAGCGGGGATGGAGACCCCGGGGAACAGGTCGGACAGGATCCCCCTACACACACCGCCGTGTGTAATGCATCACATGTTAATGCACACACACATACAAAGACACACATCCATGTTTAATGCATCACATGTTAATGCTCCCACACACACATACAAAGACACACAGCCATGTTTAATGCGTCACATGTTAATGCTCACACACACATACAAAGACACACAGCCATGTGTAATGCGTCACATGTTAATGCTCACACACACATACAGACACACAGCCATGTTTAATGCGTCACATGTTAATGCTCACACACATACAAAGACACACAGCCACGTTTAATGCGTCACATGTTAATGCTCACACACACACACACATACAAAGACACACAGCCATGTTTAATGCATCACATGTTAATGCTCACACACACACACACATACAAAGACACACAGCCATGTTTAATGAATCACATGTTAATGCTCCCACACACACATACAAAGACACACAGCCATGTTTAATGCATCACATGTTAATGCTCACACACACATACAAAGACACACAGCCATGTTTAATGCATCACATGTTAATGCTCACACACACATACAAAGACACACAGCCATGTTTAATGAATCACATGTTAATGCTCACACACATAGACACACACCCATGTTTAATGAATCACATGTTAATGCTCACACACACATAAAAAGACACACGCAACCATGTTTAATGAGTTACATGTTAATGCATACACACATACAAAGGCACACAGACAAAGACACACAGACAATGACACACTCCCATGTTTAATAAATCACATGTTAATGCTCACACACACATACAAAGACACACAGCCATGTTCAATGAATCACATGTTAATGCTCACACACGTAAAAAGATGTACAGACAATGTGCAATTAAGTGTGCAGTGAAGTGCGCAACAACTTGCCTGTCGACATGCGCACAAATGCACCCGCAAACACACACACCACCTTGTGTGTGTGTGTGTGTGTGGGGGGGGGTTGTTTACATTATAGGACATCACAATATAGAGGAGGAGTGCTATTATACTTTAATGAGAACCACTGGAAGTCATGTAGTCCCATGGGGTGTTGTTTGTGTGTGTGTATGTTTGTGTATGTTTGTGTCTGCATGTGTGCGTGTGGATGTGCGTGTGTCTGCGTGTGTCTGCGTGTGTTGATGTGTACCTGCTTGTGTGTCTGTGTGTGTGTGTGTGTCTGCGTTTGTGCGTCTGCATGTATGTTTTTGCGTGTATGTGTCTGCGTGTGTGTGTGTCTGCGTGTGTGTGCGTATGTGTGTGTGTGTGTGTATGTGTTTGTGCGTCTGCATGTTTTTGCGTGTATGTGTCTGCGTGTGTGCGTGTGTGCGTGTCTGCGTGTGTGTGTGTGTGTGCGCGTGTGTGTATGTGTATGCAACCGTGTGCCTGTGTGTGTGAGTGTATGTGTCTGTGTATGTGTGTGCATGTGTGGTCTGTGTGTGTGTGTGTCTGCGTGTTTGTATGTGTATGTGCGTGTCTGTGCGTGTCTGTGCGTGTACGTGTGTGTGTGTGTGTGTGTGTGTGTGTGACTGGAGGATCCTACCCAAACAGCACGGCGTCGTCGGTGAGGAACTTGGGGAGGTTGGAGTCCCTCAGGGCCCGGATCAGAACCACGTCTTCACTGAGGTCAGGGTTCTCTCTCTTCAGAGACCTGGGGGCCCACAACACATCGCTTATAGAACAAGAAGAATAGAAGAATAACATAACACAATACCATGACACAAACAATAAGGCCACGGCATTAATCCCTGGAGATGCATTTTATGCTTAGAATTCTATCCGTCGTCAAGGAAGAGGATTAGTGCCACGTGGGATTCTTTTTTTGCGAGTTCTGACTTTAATCTCAGAAATCTGACTTTAAAATTAAATAAAAACTCAGAACTCCAAAAAAACGCACGTGTCCCTAATCCTCTTCCGTACGTCGTTAACAATGCAAGTGAAACTGGCTCTTTATTAACAACGCATTTCTATTTATAAAAACGTTAAATGTAAGACTGTGTCCCACTGTCAGGATCACGGGAGGTGCTTCGCAAACCACCACAGTCACACAAATGAGATTAAAGTTAACACAACAGATTAATGGACATGAGGCGCTGCTAATGGGCGTAATTAGCTCATAGGAAGTACGCTGGGAGTCGAGGTCGGAGTCTTTCGTCCCCAGAATGCGCTCTAATGGCTGCTAAATCAAGTCCTATAAAACACATTAAGACGGAGCCAGGAGTTGTTACAGTGGGAGCGTCGGGGGGGGGGGGTAACACATGCAGATGTGTGTTCTGTGAGGAGAGGGACGGACCCTGGAGGAACCATAACAATCACACCGCGTCTCCATGGATCACAGACCAATTACCGAGGCTGCCTTCGAGGTCTGCCCCGCAACACACTTAAACACACACAAACACCCACATATCGAACAACACACTTAAACACACACAAACACACATATTCAACGATACACTTAAACACTGCAACACATACACACACACACACACACACATCAAACAATATACTTAAACACTGCAACACACACACACACACACACACATTAACAAAGCAACACAAATACACACCCTAGAACGCACTTAAACACATAAAAAGGCAACGAGCACACACACGCACACAGAAACACACAGAAACACACACACACACAAACATAAACTAAGCAACACAAATACACAAACCCTAGAACACACTTAAGTACATAAAACAGGCAACGCGCACACACACGCACGCACACACACAGAAACACTGGGGGAACATTGGCTGGGCTCGCAGAGCGAGTCGTTTATTCACCCGGCAGTTATTTTAAGTGTGTCCCCCACAGTCCCCCCCGCCCCCTCTCCATTGTAAACACTTCACACATGCACTAAAGGAAATCAGCTTTTATGACATTATCCTGCGGCCGTTATTCTGAAACACGTCCGTAACAGGGAGAGGAAAGGGCAGCAGTGAGCCAGCAGCCCACTGACACGGAACTGCCTCCTTAAATATACACGAGGGCATGGTTTACTTTCACTTCCTTACATACACAGGCACAGATACACACACTGTGTATGTGTGTGTGTGTGTGTGTGTGTGTGTATATGTATGTGTGTGTGTGTGTGTGTGTGTGTGTGTGTGTGTGTGTGTGTGTGTGTTTCTAGGTACACAGATAGGTACACACACACACACACACACACACACACACACACACACACACACACACACACACACCCTTCAGAATGGCCCTCAATTTGTACAATGAGTGAATCCATTCCTAATTACAGCCTGCAGTGTTAACGAGAGCCCTCGTCTCACTGTGACAGCTCAAGGTGGGGCGGCGCCTCCCACAGCTGCTCCCATTGGTCGACCAACAGACACAGGTTCGAGGTGAGTTATATGTTAATCAAGATACTCCTACGGAGAGTACTAATGGCAGTGGTTCAATGTTTTAGCCACATGGATACTGAAGAGAGAAAGAGCCATGTTTGCACATTTCAAATAAAACGTATTAGAAGGTAAATCGTGGCCATACTCATCCCCGCTCACACACTCACTGCCGTGACGTAATGATGGACCTAAAATATCACAAAACTAATTACCTAATTACCTGTCTGAGTTTCGTCTGGGATTAATTATCCCACACGGTTAATTATGGCGTTTGTATGTCGGTGTGTGTAATGTGAAGAGGCAGGTTTGATTATGAGCATTGGAGCATGTGGGAATGCTCAGATGCATTCACACATGTATCTTTGCTAATTGTTAGCCTGTCAGAACGTTCCTAAGTGTATGTGCCAGTGTGTGTTTTTGTGTGTGATTGTGTCTGTCTGTCTGTGTGCGTGTGTGTGTGTGGGTGTGTGTGTATGTGTGTGAGTGTCTATGTGTGTTTGTTCGTGTGTGTCTATATGTGTGTGTGTGTGTGTGTGTGTGTGTATATGTGTGTGCACATAATATGCGTGCGTGGGTGCATGTGTGAGTGCGTGCATGTGTGCTTGCGTGTGTGTATGCATGCGTGTGTGCGTGTGTGTCTGTGTGTGTGGATGTCTCTCTATGTGTGTGTGTGTGTGTGTGTGTGTGTGTGTGTGCATGAGTGTGTGTGTGTATCTGTCTGTGTGCATGTCTGTGTGTGTGTGTGTGTGTGTGTGTGTGTGTATGAGTGTGCATGAGTGTGTGTGTGTATCTGTCTGTGTGCATGTCTCTGTGTGTGTGTGTGTGTGTGTGTGTGTGTGTGTGTGTCTCTGACCCTGCCATGACCAGGACCGATTTGACGGCCCTCATGCCGAAGTCGTAGTGGTCCTGCTGGGACAGCTGTTCTGAGCACAGCTTGTACATCTGGGTCATCTTCCTGGCCAGCGTTTTGCTCGACTCAAAGCCCTCTGAGTACAAGATCACCTAGGACAACAGAATGGACCCAGTGGGAAGAGAATGGAACAAACAACACGTATTTTAGGTTAGCTTTCTTCTAATAAAGTCATGTGACATTGATTATCTACCCTCCAGAAATACATCTCTGTGATTCGGATGTGTGATTGTGTATTCGGTTTGCACTCGTTTGATTTCTTGTAATGCTGTCGGCTACAACGCATAAACAAAGTTTGAGTGATTGAAAGAGGTTGTTAAAAAACAACAAAGTGTAGAGTGTTGGATATCGCCACACATAACCACAACCACACCGACACACCGACACACACACACACACACTCCCACCCAAACACACACACACCACCCCAGACCCCACCACACACATACCCCCACACACACTCACAATCACCACCCCACGCCCTCACACACACACACACACACACACACACACACACACACACACACACACACAGACCTCTGCGATGAGGGCGTAGTTGGGCACCATCATGGCGATGGGTCTGAACAGGGCCTTGAGGTTGTCGGGGAGCTCGGTGCGGCCTGCGTAGCCGGGGTTCATGGTGATGAAGGCGGCGCACGACATCACCAGGTTGATCTCACGGCCCTCGAACATGAACCTGGACAGCTGGAGGAGGAACACGCATGGACGGCGTTGGGGATTCCTACGCGTTTCAATGTGCGTGGAGTCGCTCTGACCGGAGGGGGAGACCTTCTGAAATGCTCCTGACTTAATTGTGTTAAATTGTTGATTCAATTTAACTATTTAATTTAGGGAAAACAAGTTATACACTACCGTTCAAAAGTTCTGAGTCATTTAGAAATGTCCTTAATTTTGAAAGAAAAGCCTTGTTTTTTTCAATGAAGATAACATTCAATTAACCAGACATACAGTCTAGACATTGTTTATACGTTCCCAAGGTCTTGCGATTGCTTTACCTGACAAGCTGCCAAGAAAAAGTTGTGAAAAAATTGTATTAAAAAAAATATATATATTGTATTCAACATCGAGCAGCAAATGTTTTTTTTAATTCTACTTGATAAATGACTTAGAAGACCAGTAAATTATCAAATTAAAACTTGGTCAATTGTTGTAGGAGTCAGGCAATCTTGCTCCGTACAGGTCAGAGGCCTACAGGTAGAATGCAGATCACACTCCTCGCCTTTTGGCGAGGAGTGGACCATCCAAGCCAGCCTACTGCCCATTAGCAAGTGAAAAAGCCACACTAAATGCATAAAAACGTCAACTTTGATCAAATGACTAACCATTGCAACTGAGCAATAAGTGCTTTAACGACTCACAGGTGTTGCTGTTCATGGTTCATGGCCCATGCGGGTCTGAGGAATCGCGACAGCTACCAATATGACATGGTAAATGGACTGCATTAATATTGAGCTTTTTGTGACCTCTGGCCAGTAAAAGAGCTGTACAATTCATGCCTCACATTCACTCGTTCATTCACCGACTGCGGTGTGAACCGTGCAAGGCCTTGCCTCCTCATCGCCAACAGCTGGGGTTACACTTGGCTGGGAGGATCTGGGGATCGAACCAGCAACCTTCCAGTTGCCAGAC
>NC_140273.1:1319263-1321763 GCF_964030765.1 Micromesistius poutassou | reverse complement strand
AGAAAGATATGAGGCAGAGTGAGAGAGAGAGAGAGAGAGAGAGAGAGAGAGACAGAGAGAGAGAGAGAGAGAGAGAGAGAGAGAGAGAGAATGGCTATACCCTTCAATTGGTGCATATATATTTTTTCCCTTAAAAGAATAATTGATGAAAGAGAAAGTGAGCGCTCTTTGTGTGCATGTGCATGTGTATGTGTATGTGTGTGTGCTGGCGTGCGTGTGTGTCAGGGTGTGGGCGGAGATAGACAGGAGGGGAGGCAGAGGCAAAAGGGGCCAGGGATTATGAAAGGCGTGTGGGTATAAAAGACTCCCTCTCTCTCCCACCCGCTGGATCTCCCCCTCGCTCTCCCTCTCTTTATCCCAGACTGTGACAAGACTTGAGACAGCGGGGCACAGGGGCACACACACACACACACACACACACGCACACACACACACACGCACGGACACACTACAAACGCCCCCCCACACACAAACACACACACACACACACAACCACACACACACACACACACACACACACACACACAGAGGGTTGAGAGTGTGTGTGTGTGTGTGTGTGTGTGTGTGTGTGTGTGTGAGTGTGTGGGGGTGGGGGGAGCCAGCAGCAGCAGCAGCAGACCTTCTCGCCCTCGGGGATACCATGGCCAGGACATCGTTACTGAAGGCCTTCTCCGGCTCCCCGCCGGACCCCAGCTCCCCGCCGCCGGCCCCCGGCTGCGTCTGCTCCGCCGGGGGCCCGCCGTCGGGGGCCGCCGGGGCGAACTCCAGCCGCGTGATGGAGTCAAAACACTTGCGGAGGTGGGGCTGCACCGCCTGGGGGTTCCGCGTCTGCGCCAGGATCTCCAGCAGCTCGTCGTTGGACAGGAAGTAGAACCTGACGGGGGGAGTGGAAATGTCACCGTCGTCAGAGTGTAATTACGCCGGCTGTGTTTCTTTCTGTGTGCGCGGTGCCCGCTACGAGTTTTGATTAAAAGAAGAAATGCCGCTTCCTGTATGGCCGGGAGGCACAGTGCAACGTGAGCGGGCATTTCTAGGCCAACAATGATTTCACTCGTGTTCATGTTAAGAGAAAGATGGTAAATGGACTGCATTTATCGTGCACTTATTTATTTATTTATTTATATTTGAAAGTTTTATTTTTGAAGGTTTTATCCTTCTTTTTGTGTGAGACGTGAGTAAGACGCTTTTCTAACCCATGGCCACTCAAAGTGCTTTACAATGCATCACATTCACCCACTAATGCACACTGACGTCGGTGTCAACCAGCTCGTCAGGAGCAGTCAGGGTGAGGTGCCTTGCTCAGGGACACCTCGACTCGACACTCAGCTAGGAGGAGCCGGGGATTGAACAAGCAACCTTCCGGTTACCAGCCAACTCGCTCTACCACCTGAGCCACATGCCTCCCGAGATGGATGCAAATTGACACTTCCAACGCCTTTCACAATGAGCTTGAAAGGAGTCTGTCAGAGGAGGAGCTGTCAGAGTGTCAGAGTCCCTCCTGCGGGGAATTCTGGGAAAGGAGAGAGCCAAGCCGAAGCATGTTCTCAATGTTCTCCAGAACAATCATAACGATGATTCACGATTACATAAGTATGTCAGTCTCGTTTCTGCAGAAGGAGAGAGGGTGCCCCCCTGCAAAAGCAGCCACACTATTGTGATGGAAAAATCCATACGTTGTTTCCTTTTAATCAGCTAAGCTTTGTTTTCTATTCCTTGTACTGTCCAGCCACCCTACCTGTTCTGGGTGTGATCTAACGTTAACCTGTGTGTGTGCCTGGGGTAAACCAGTCACAAGGGCACAGGGATGCATTCCTTATGCATTATTCTGCTTGATGAGAACACAGGAAACACCTTCAGGTAAACATTATTTGACAATTGCAATGTGGGGAGGATGTGAAACTGTTTGAATAGCTCTGTGAAACTGTATTCTGGGCTCAGTCTGATAGTGTACGCATACATTACAATAGGTTAATTGTCTACAACTATTGCAAGTGCTTTTTTGCATTTAGAAGTCTCATCTGATCTACACGCAATATCTCTTAAGGAAATTGCCCCGACAATTATACTGTTGCCAGAGTTGGCAGCCGAGTCAAAAAGAAAAAGCCAAACCTCTAGATGGCAGTACTACACTTTCTACTACAACTGCTCTCTGGCCTGAGATCCTGTTAGTGTCAATATGTTGAAATACAGGCAGGCGGGGCAGGCAGTCAAAACGACAGCCAGATCGATGGATCGACTCGCTCGCTGGATATATGGACAGATTGTGTAGGTTCATAGAAACCCCACTAACGCTTAACACCGGGTTGAATCACGCGGCGGGGGTTTTTACGGCACAGTCTCTGAGACTGGGAACCAGCGCCGGCTGCCAACGCCAACTAGTGAGCAGCGGCCAAGAATGAAGGAAAGGAAATATCTTTCATCAACCAGCATCCATTATTCACTCATGGCTCAGGGGTGGGGGTGGGAGTTGGGGGGGGGGGAGAAGAAGACAGAGGAGGAG
>NC_140273.1:1308815-1311315 GCF_964030765.1 Micromesistius poutassou | reverse complement strand
CAACGTATTACACAGAGTAGGCCTACGTAAGTACTAAGTACTGAGACCAGGAAAGGCAGTTTAGATTCATATCAGGGCAAAAATGTAGTTTCACTAGTAGCACTATTTGTCGAAGAAGGAAACACAAAAATAAGGGGTTTCTGTAATACTAATGCATTGCTAACAAAGGATGCCATACTTTGCTTTGAATCCTTTCCATTAGTGTCGTCCTGTGAAGACCAATCTCTACCAAAAAGTGTACATTTCACAAAGAGTTTCATTCTCAATGGTGGTTATATTTGTCTATCATTGAGGGTCAAGCAGCGAAGCTGTGAGACATGTTGTTTTTGTATGGTTTCCTATTATTATTATGCTGCCATGGGAGTCTATGGCAGCCCATAGAACGCCATGGTTAAAAGTTGTGAAATTTGGCACACTGATTCAAGACAGTCCCCTAAGCCCTCACAGCAAATTTGAGGTCGCTAGCCCATGAGCTCCAGCGTCACCAACAGGTCAAAGTTGGACATGCATTCATGTTTATAACTTTTGACAAATTCATCCAATATTCACAAACAAGGTATCAATGGAATCCTTGGGCCAAGCCGAGTTCAACGCACCCTATGACGTCATTTTGCACCATGATGGATTTTCCACCATCTTGGTTTATGTCAAAAACCTTCAAAATGTTTCAGCTATCACAAATTTTGTCCAATCAACTCGAAACTTGGCACAGATGATGGTCAGCCCATGCTGCACAAAACCTATCTAACAGATTTTTCAAATTCAAAACCTTTTGGCCGCAACAGCCAATCAAATTCGACTACAAAGCCGCCAAACAGGAAGTAAGCCAATTTCTCTGCAGCCTTTTGACATATCATAACCAAACTTGGTACATAGACCCATGACATCAACATGGGGACACTCAATGAATTTAGTGACCTTTGACCTCTAGGGGGCGCTTTTATTAATGAATATGTGTTTTAACTCCTCTCTCTTCACATGAGTATATTTCAAACAAATGTTCAATGTCTGGTGATACTGTCAGACCTCCCCATATAGCTCATAAATTATTTTTCATGGAAACATCAGAATTTGGCCGCCATATTGAAAGTTGTCAAAATCAATAGTACATATCCACAGAACACAAATTTTGTTGAATCTTCATGAAACTTGCCATATATGATCTTCAGACCAAGCTGAACGCATGTGTCAAACAGCGTTTTCAAATTCAAAACCGGTTGGCCGTGACAGCGAATCAAACTTGACGGCGAAGCCGCCAAACAGGAAGTAAGCCTGTTCTCAGCAACTCTTTAACATATCATAGCCAAACTTGGTACATAGACTCATGACATCATCCCGGGGACACCCAAACAACTTGGTGACCTTTGACCTCAGAGGGACGTCAAACAGGAAGTGAGCTCATATCTCTGCAAGGCTTTCATGTATCCAAACCAAACTTGGCTCATAGACTTATGACCCTATCCTGATGATGCCCGAGGAATTTGGTGACCTTTGACCTCTAGGGGGGCGAGTGTGATCATATCTCAGTCAATCATTTATTTTTTGACGTGAAACTTGTTGATGTGGCTACTCTGGTCTATTCTGCTAATTAGTTTATGGAGTCCCATTCTGCTTGACCCCCACATCACTGCTTGCAGTTATATATTTTTTTAGAATTGAGCAAAAAAACCTTGCAGAGTTCACCTGGACTCTGAAAACCCTCCCTCCTTACCCACCCTCCCTCCCTCCCTCCCTCCCTGTCTGTGTGTGTGTGTGTGTGTGTGTGTGTGTGTGTGTGTGTGTGTGTGTGTGTGTGTGTGTGTGTGTGTGTGTGTGTGTGTGTGTGTGTGTGTGTGTGTGTGTGTGTGTGTGTGTGTGTGTGTGATTGAGTGAGTGAGTGAGAGTGAGAACGAGTGAGAAGGAGAGAGAGAGAGAGTGTTAGAGTTGACCTCCAGACAGCGTAGGGGAGATGGGGTGAGGTTGTTTTTCAGCTGGGCCGTGTCCACCAGCAGCAGCCCCAGGTGTCTCTGTTGTGTGATGGCCAGGGCTTGTTTATACTGCCAGTGATACTTCTGAAGGCTTCTCCTAAAAAACACCACATCTACAGGAAGAGGCAGGAACAACCAGTTGTCACGTACGATGTGACAACAAACACTGCAAGAAAAACTCGTTTTTCGGAACTTGTTCCGAAAACGAATTGTTGGCAACTTACATGTTATTAACAAAATAATTGAAAAAGGTTACCTAAATGTCATGCTTTTTTTTCTACATGGCATTTGCATTTAGATTGTCCTTTGTGCCGTTTGTGAATGACGTATATGCATGATGATGATGATGATGATGATGAGGATGAAGATGATGATTGTGAGGACGATGATCATGATGATGACGTGGAAGTCAAGAACAGTACCGTGATCGTGCGTTTGCAGTTCGTCCAGATTGAGGCTCTCGTTCTCCTTGTAGAAGTTCCAGAAGTGCTCGAAGGTGGAGGAGTACACGTGGGCGGAGTCAAAGGCCACCT